>NW_028241261.1:0-44650 GCF_964263255.1 Lissotriton vulgaris
ATGAGGCCCTGATCCAAATGACATGTTGAATCATTTTTGGTAGAGTCCAAAAAATCAATTTTCTGATGAAAAACGATGACCCCGGACCAGTCGAACGTTGAAAAAATGGTCAATATTGATGAAATTTTAACATTTAATCTTTTGACTTTAAATGACGGTTGGATTTGAGTTATTACTTTTTCAACTAAAATAAGTGTGTTTAAAGTCATTTCTGTGCCTGAAATTGGTCAAAATTGAAGATTTTGAGTAAGCAAAACTCTGTAAAAATGGCAATTTTGGTCACTGTGAGGGTTTAAAAAGTGGTTATTCAACATGAGGCCCGATCCAAATGACATTTTGAATCATTTTTGGTAGAGTCCAAAAAATCAATTTTCTGATGAAAAACGATGACCCCGGACCAGTGGAACGTTGAAAAAATGGTCAATATTGATGAATTTTAACATTAATCTTTTTGACTTTAATGACGGTTGGATGTGAGTTATTACTTTTTCAACTAAAATAAGTGTGTTTTAAAGTCATTTCTGTGCCTGAAATTGGTCAAAATTGAAGATTTTGAGTAAGCAAAACTCTGTAAAAATGGCCAGTTTTGGTCACTGTGAGGGATTTAAAAAGTGGTTATTCAACATGAGGCCCGATCCAAATGACATTTTGAATCATTTTTGGTAGAGTCCAAAAAATCAATTTTCTGATGAAAAACGATGACCCCGGACCAGTCGAACGTTGAAAAAATGGTCAATATTGATGAAATTTTAACATTTAATCTTTTGACTTTAAATGACGGTTGGATGTGAGTTATTACTTTTTCAACTAAAATAAGTGTGTTTAAAGTCATTTCTGTGCCTGAAATTGGTCAAAATTGAAGATTTTGAGTAAGCAAAACTCTGTAAAAATGGCAGTTTTGGTCACTGTGAGGGTTTAAAAAGTGGTTATTCAACATGAGGCCCGATCCAAATGACATTTTGAATCATTTTTGGTAGAGTCCAAAAAATCCATTTTCTGATGAAAACGATGACCCCGGACCAGTCGAACGTTGAAAAAATGGTCAATATTGATGAAATTTTTAACATTTAATCTTTTGACTTTACTTTAAATGACGGTTGGATGTGAGTTATTACTTTTTCAACTAAAATAAGTGTGTGTTTAAAGTCATTTCTGTGCCTGAAATTGGTCAAAATTGAAGATTTTGAGTAAGCAAAACTGTAAAAATGGCAGTTTTGGTCACTGTGAGGGTTTAAAAAGTGGTTATTCAACATGAGGCCTGATCCAAATGACATGTTGAATCATTTTTGGTAGAGTCCAAAAAATCCATTTTCTGATGAAAAACGATGACCCCGGACCAGTCGAACGTTGAAAAAATGGTCAATATTGATGAAATTTTAACATTTAATCTTTTGACTTTAAATGACGGTTGGATTGTGAGTTATTACTTTTTCAACTAAAAATAAGTGTGTTTAAAGTCATTTCTGTGCCTGAAATTGGTCAAAATTGAAGATTTTGAGTAAGCAAAACTCTGTAAAAAATGGCAGTTTTGGTCACTGTGAGGGTTTAAAAAGTGGTTATTCAACATGAGGCCCGATCCAAATGACATTTTGAATCATTTTTGGTAGAGTCCAAAAAATCAATTTTCTGATGAAAAACGATGACCCCGGACCAGTCGAACGTTGAAAAAATGGTCAATATTGATGACATTTTAACATTTAATCTTTTGACTTTAAATGACGGTTGGATGTGAGTTATTACTTTTTCAACTAAAATAAGTGTGTTTAAAGTCATTTCTGTGCCTGAAATTGGTCAAAATTGAAGATTTTGAGTAAGCAAAACTCTGTAAAAATGGCAATTTTGGTCACTGTGAGGGTTTAAAAAGTGGTTATTCAACATGAGGCCCGATCCAAATGACATTTTGAATCATTTTTGGTAGAGTCCAAAAAATCAATTTTCTGATGAAAAGCGATGACCCCGGACAGTCGAACGTTGAAAAAAATGGTCAATATTGATGAAATTTTAACATTTAATCTTTTGACTTTAAATGACGGTTGGATGTGAGTTATTACTTTTCAACTAAAATAAGTGTGTTTAAAGTCATTTCTGTGCCTGAAATTGGTCAAAATTGAAGATTTTGAGTAAGCAAAACTCTGTAAAAATTGCAGTTTTGGTCACTGTGAGGGTTAAAAAGTGGTTATTCAACATGAGGCCCGATCCAAATGACATTTTGAATCATTTTTGGTAGAGTCCAAAAAATCAATTTTCTGATGAAAAACGATGACCCCGGACCAGTCGAACGTTGAAAAAATGGTCAATATTGATGAAATTTTAACATTTAATCTTTTGACTTTAAATGACGATTGGATGTGAGTTATTACTTTTTCAACTAAAATAAGTGTGTTTAAAGTCATTTCTGTGCCTGAAATTGGTCAAAATTGAAGATTTTGAGTAAGCAAAACTCTGTAAAAATGGCAGTTTTGGTCACTGTGAGGGTTTAAAAAGTGGTTATTCAACATGAGGCCCGATCCAAATGACATTTTGAATCATTTTTGGTAGAGTCCAAAAAATCAATTTTCTGATGAAAAACGATGACCCCGGACCAGTCGAACGTTGAAAAAATGGTCAATATTGATGAAATTTTAACATTTAATCTTTTGACTTTAAATGACGGTTGGATGTGAGTTATTACTTTTTCAACTAAAATAAGTGTGTTTAAAGTCATTTCTGTGCCTGAAATTGGTCAAAATTGAAGATTTTGAGTAAGCAAACTGTAAAAATGGCAGTTTTGGTCACTGTGAGGGTTAAAAAGTGGTTATTCAACATGAGGCCTGATCCAAATGACATGTTGAATCATTTTTGGTAGAGTCCAAAAAATCCATTTTCTGATGAAAAACGATGACCCCGGACCAGTCGAACGTTGAAAAAATGGTCAATATTGATGAAATTTTAACATTTAATCTTTTGACTTTAAATGACGGTTGGATGTGAGTTATTACTTTTTCAACTAAAATAAGTGTGTTTAAAGTCATTTCTGTGCCTGAAATTGGTCAAAATTGAAGATTTTGAGTAAGCAAAACTCTGTAAAAATGGCAGTTTTGGTCACTGTGAGGGTTTAAAAAGTGGTTATTCAACATGAGGCCCGATCCAAATGACATTTTGAATCATTTTTGGTAGAGTCCAAAAAATCAATTTTCTGATGAAAAACGATGACCCCGGACCAGTCGAACGTTGAAAAAATGGTCAATATTGATGAACATTTTAACATTTAATCTTTTGACTTTAAATGACGGTTGGATGTGAGTTATTACTTTTTCAACTAAAATAAGTGTGTTTAAAGTCATTTCTGTGCCTGAAATTGGTCAAAATTGAAGATTTTGAGTAAGCAAAACTCTGTAAAAATGGCAATTTTGGTCACTGTGAGGGTTTAAAAAGTGGTTATTCAACATGAGGCCCGATCCAAATGACATTTTGAATCATTTTTGGTAGAGTCCAAAAAATCAATTTTCTGATGAAAAGCGATGACCCCGGACCAGTCGAACGTTGAAAAAATGGTCAATATTGATGAAATTTTAACATTTAATCTTTTGACTTTAAATGACGGTTGGATGTGAGTTATTACTTTTTCAACTAAAATAAAGTGTGTTTAAAGTCATTTCTGTGCCTGAAATTGGTCAAAATTGAAGATTTTGAGTAAGCAAAACTCTGTAAAAATGGCAGTTTGTCACTGTGAGGGTTTAAAAAGTGGTTATTCAACATGAGGCCCGATCCAAATGACATTTTGAATCATTTTTGGTAGAGTCCAAAAAATCAATTTTCTGATGAAAAACGATGACCCCGGACCAGTCGAACGTTGAAAAAATGGTCAATATTGATGAAATTTTAACATTTAATCTTTTGACTTTAAATGACGGTTGGATGTGAGTTATTACTTTTTCAACTAAAATAAGTGTGTTTAAAGTCATTTCTGTGCCTGAAATTGGTCAAAATTGAAGATTTTGAGTAAGCAAAACTCTGTAAAAATGGCAGTTTTGGTCACTGTGAGGGTTTAAAAAGTGGTTATTCAACATGAGGCCCGATCCAAATGACATTTTGAATCATTTTTGGTAGAGTCCAAAAAATCCATTTTCTGATGAAAACGATGACCCCGGACCAGTCGAACGTTGAAAAAATGGTCAATATTGATGAAATTTTAACATTTAATCTTTTGACTTTAAATGACGGTTGGATGTGAGTTATTACTTTTTCAACTAAAATAAGTGTGTTTAAAGTCATTTCTGTGCCTGAAATTGGTCAAAATTGAAGATTTTGAGTAAGCAAAACTCTGTAAAAATGGCAATTTTGGTCACTGTGAGGGTTTAAAAAGTGGTTATTCAACATGAGGCCCGATCCAAATGACATTTTGAATCATTTTTGGTAGAGTCCAAAAAATCAATTTTCTGATGAAAAACGATGATCCCGGACCAGTCGAACGTTGAAAAAATGGTCAATATTAATGAAATTTTAACATTTAATCTTTTGACTTTAAACGACGGTTGGATGTGAGTTATTACTTTTTCAACTAAAATAAGTGTGTTTAAAGTCATTTCTGTGCCTGAAATTGGTCAAAATTGAAGATTTTGAGTAAACAAAACTCTGTAAAAATGGCAGTTTTGGTCACTGTGAGGGTTTAAAAAGTGGTTATTCAACATGAGGCCCGATCCAAATGACATTTTGAATCATTTTTGGTAGAGTCCAAAAAATCCATGTTCTGATGAAAAACGATGACCCCGGACCAGTCGAACGTTGAAAAAATGGTCAATATTGATGAAATTTTAACATTTAATCTTTTGACTTTAAATGACGGTTGGATGTGAGTTATTACTTTTTCAACTAAATAAGTGTGTTTAAAGTCATTTCTGTGCCTGAAATTGGTCAAAATTGAAGATTTTGAGTAAGCAAAACTCTGTAAAAATGGCAATTTTGGTCACTGTGAGGGTTTAAAAAGTGGTTATTCAACATGAGGCCCGATCCAAATGACATTTTGAATCATTTTTGGTAGAGTCCAAAAAATCAATTTTCTGATGAAAAACGATGATCCCCGGACCAGTCGAACGTTGAAAAAATGGTCAATATTAATGAAATTTTAACATTTAATCTTTTGACTTTAAATGACGGTTGGATGTGAGTTATTACTTTTTCAACTAAAATAAGTGTGTTTAAAGTCATTTCTGTGCCTGAAATTGGTCAAAATTGAAGATTTTGAGTAAACAAAACTCTGTAAAAATGGCAGTTTTGGTCACTGTGAGGGTTAAAAAGTGGTTATTCAACATGAGGCCCGATCCAAATGACATTTTGAATCATTTTTGGTAGAGTCCAAAAAATCAATTTTCTGATGAAAAACGATGACCCCGGACCAGTCGAACGTTGAAAAAATGGTCAATATTGATGAAATTTTAACATTTAATCTTTTGACTTTAAATGACGGTTGGATGTGAGTTATTACTTTTTCAACTAAAATAAGTGTGTTTAAAGTCATTTCTGTGCCTGAAATTGGTCAAAATTGAAGATTTTGAGTAAGCAAAACTCTGTAAAAATGGCAATTTTGGTCACTGTGAGGGTTTAAAAAGTGGTTATTCAACATGAGGCCCGATCCAAATGACATTTTGAATCATTTTTGGTAGAGTCCAAAAAATCAATTTTCTGATGAAAAGCGATGACCCCGGACCAGTCGAACGTTGAAAAAATGGTCAATATTGATGAAATTTTAACATTTAATCTTCTGACTTTAAATGACGGTTGGATGTGAGTTATTACTTTTTCAACTAAAATAAGTGTGTTTAAAGTCATTTCTGTGCCTGAAATTGGTCAAAATTGAAGATTTTGAGTAAGCAAAACTCTGTAAAAATTGCAGTTTTGGTCACTGTGAGGGTTTAAAAAGTGGTTATTCAACATGAGGCCCGATCCAAATGACATTTTGAATCATTTTTGGTAGAGTCCAAAAAATCAATTTTCTGATGAAAAACGATGAACCCAGACCAGTCGAACGTTGAAAAAATGGTCAATATTGATGAAATTTTAACATTTAATCTTTTGACTTTAAATGACGGTTGGATGTGAGTTATTACTTTTTCAACTAAAATAAGTGTGTTTAAAGTCATTTCTGTGCCTGAAATTGGTCAAAATTGAAGATTTTGAGTAAGCAAAACTCTGTAAAAATGGCAGTTTTGGTCACTGTGAGGGTTTAAAAAGTGGTTATTCAACATGAGGCCCGATCCAAATGACATTTTGAATCATTTTTGGTAGAGTCCAAAAAATCCATTTTCTGATGAAAAACGATGACCCCGGACCAGTCGAACGTTGAAAAAATGGTCAATATTGATGAAATTTTAACATTTAATCTTTTGACTTTAAATGACGGTTGGATGTGAGTTATTACTTTTTCAACTAAAATAAGTGTGTTTAAAGTCATTTCTGTGCCTGAAATTGGTCAAAATTGAAGATTTTGAGTAAGCAAAACTCTGTAAAAATGGCAATTTTGGTCACTGTGAGGGTTTAAAAAGTGGTTATTCAACATGAGGCCCGATCCAAATGACATTTTGAATCATTTTTGGTAGAGTCCAAAAAATCAATTTTCTGATGAAAAACGATGATCCCGGACCAGTCGAACGTTGAAAAAATGGTCAATATTAATGAAATTTTAACATTTAATCTTTTGACTTTAAACGACGGTTGGATGTGAGTTATTACTTTTTCAACTAAAATAAGTGTGTTTAAAGTCATTTCTGTGCCTGAAATTGGTCAAAATTGAAGATTTTGAGTAAACAAAACTCTGTAAAAATGGCAGTTTTGGTCACTGTGAGGGTTTAAAAAGTGGTTATTCAACATGAGGCCCGATCCAAATGACATTTTGAATCATTTTTGGTAGAGTCCAAAAATCAATTTTCTGATGAAAAACGATGACCCCGGACCAGTCGAACGTTGAAAAAATGGTCAATATTGATGAAATTTTAACATTTAATCTTTTGACTTTAAATGACGGTTGGATGTGAGTTATTACTTTTTCAACTAAAATAAGTGTGTTTAAAGTCATTTCTGTGCCTGAAATTGGTCAAAATTGAAGATTTTGAGTAAGCAAAACTCTGTAAAAATGGCAGTTTTGGTCACTGTGAGGGTTTAAAAAGTGGTTATTCAACATGAGGCCCGATCCAAATGACATTTTTTATCATTTTTGGTAGAGTCCAAAAAATCCATTTTCTGATGAAAAACGATGACCCCGGACCAGTCGAACGTTGAAAAAATGGTCAATATTGATGAAATTTTAACATTTAATCTTTTGACTTTAAATGACGGTTGGATGTGAGTTAATACTTTTTCAACTAAAATAAGTGTGTTTAAAGTCATTTCTGTGCCTGAAATCGGTCAAAATTGAAGATTTTGAGTAAGCAAAACTCTGTAAAAATGGCGGTTTTGGTCACTGTGAGGGTTTAAAAAGTGGTTATTCAACATGAGGCCCGATCAAAATGACATTTTGAATCATTTTTGGTAGAGTCCAAAAAATCAATTTTCTGATGAAAAACGATGACCCCGGACCAGTCGAACGTTGAAAAAATGGTCAATATTGATGAAATTTTAACATTTAATCTTTTGACTTTAAATGACGGTTGGATGTGAGTTATTACTTTTTCAACTAAAATAAGTGTGTTTAAAGTCATTTCTGTGCCTGAAATTGGTCAAAATTGAAGATTTTGAGTAAGCAAAACTCTGTAAAAATGGCAGTTTTGGTCACTGTGAGGGTTTAAAAAGTGGTTATTCAACATGAGGCCCGATCCAAATGACATTTTGAATCATTTTTGGTAGAGTCCAAAAAATCCATTTTCTGATGAAAAACGATGACCCCGGACCAGTCGAACGTTGAAAAAATGGTCAATATTGATGAAATTTTAACATTTAATCTTTTGACTTTAAATGACGGTTGGATGTGAGTTATTACTTTTTCAACTAAAATAAGTGTGTTTAAAGTCATTTCTGTGCCTGAAATTGGTCAAAATTGAAGATTTTGAGTAAGCAAAACTGTAAAAATGGCAGTTTTGGTCACTGTGAGGGTTTAAAAAGTGGTTATTCAACATGAGGCCTGATCCAAATGACATGTTGAATCATTTTTGGTAGAGTCCAAAAAATCCATTTTCTGATGAAAAACGATGACCCCGGACCAGTCGAACGTTGAAAAAATGGTCAATATTGATGAAATTTTAACATTTAATCTTTTGACTTTAAATGACGGTTGGATGTGAGTTATTACTTTTTCAACTAAAATAAGTGTGTTTAAAGTCATTTCTGTGCCTGAAATTGGTCAAAATTGAAGATTTTGAGTCAGCAAAACTCTGTAAAAATGGCAGTTTTGGTCACTGTGAGGGTTTAAAAAGTGGTTATTCAACATGAGGCCCGATCAAAATGACATTTTGAATCATTTTTGGTAGAGTCCAAAAAATCAATTTTCTGATGAAAAACGATGACCCCGGACCAGTCGAACGTTGAAAAAATGGTCAATATTGATGAAATTTTAACATTTAATCTTTTGACTTTAAATGACAGTTGGATGTGAGTTATTACTTTTTCAACTAAAATAAGTGTGTTTAAAGTCATTTCTGTGCCTGAAATTGGTCAAAATTGAAGATTTTGAGTAAGCAAAACTCTGTAAAAATGGCAGTTTTGGTCACTGTGAGGGTTTAAAAAGTGGTTATTCAACATGAGGCCCGATCCAAATGACATTTTGAATCATTTTTGGTAGAGTCCAAAAAATCCATTTTCTGATGAAAAACGATGACCCCGGACCAGTCGAACGTTGAAAAAATGGTCAATATTGATGAAATTTTAACATTTAATCTTTTGACTTTAAATGACGGTTGGATGTGAGTTATTACTTTTTCAACTAAAATAAGTGTGTTTAAAGTCATTTCTGTGCCTGAAATTGGTCAAAGTTGAAGATTTTGAGTAAGCAAAACTCTGTAAAAATGGCAGTTTTGGTCACTGTGAGGGTTCAAAAAGTGGTTATTCAACATGAGGCCCGATCCAAATGACATTTTGAATCATTTTTGGTAGAGTCCAAAAAATCAATTTTCTGATGAAAAACGATGACCCCGGACCAGTCGAACGTTGAAAAAATGGTCAATATTGATGAAATTTTAACATTTAATCTTTTGACTTTAAATGACGGTTGGATGTGAGTTATTACTTTTTCAACTAAAATAAGTGTGTTTAAAGTCATTTCTGTGCCTGAAATTGGTCAAAATTGAAGATTTTGAGTAAGCAAAACTCTGTAAAAATGGCAGTTTTGGTCACTGTGAGGGTTTAAAAAGTGGTTATTCAACATGAGGCCCGATCCAAATGACATTTTGAATCATTCTTGGTAGAGTCCAAAAAATCAATTTTCTGATGAAAAACGATGACCCCGGACCAGTCGAACGTTGAAAAAATGGTCAATATTGATGAAATTTTAACATTTAATCTTTTGACTTTAAATGACGGTTGGATGTGAGTTATTACTTTTTCAACTAAAATAAGTGTGTTTAAAGTCATTTCTGTGCCTGAAATTGGTCAAAATTGAAGATTTTGAGTAAGCAAAACTCTGTAAAAATGGCAATTTTGGTCACTGTGAGGGTTTAAAAAGTGGTTATTCAACATGAGGCCCGATCCAAATGACATTTTGAATCATTTTTGGTAGAGTCCAAAAAATCAATTTTCTGATGAAAAACGATGACCCCGGACCAGTCGAACGTTGAAAAAATGGTCAATATTGATGAAATTTTAACATTTAATCTTTTGACTTTAAACGACGGTTGGATGTGAGTTATTACTTTTTCAACTAAAATAAGTGTGTTTAAAGTCATTTCTGTGCCTGAAATTGGTCAAAATTGAAGATTTTGAGTAAGCAAAACTCTGTAAAAATGGCAATTTTGGTCACTGTGAGGGTTTAAAAAGTGGTTATTCAACATGAGGCCCGATCCAAATGACATTTTGAATCATTTTTGGTAGAGTCCAAAAAATCAATTTTCTGATGAAAAACGATGACCCCGGACCAGTCGAACATTGAAAAAATGGTCAATATTGATGAAATTTTAACATTTAATCTTTTGACTTTAAATGACGGTTGGATGTGAGTTATTACTTTTTCAACTAAAATAAGTGTGTTTAAAGTCATTTCTGTGCCTGAAATTGGTCAAAATTGAAGATTTTGAGTAAGCAAAACTGTAAAAATGGCAGTTTTGGTCACTGTGAGGGTTTAAAAAGTGGTTATTCAACATGAGGCCTGATCCAAATGACATGTTGAATCATTTTTGGTAGAGTCCAAAAAATCAATTTTCTGATGAAAAACGATGACCCCGGACCAGTCGAACGTTGAAAAAATGGTCAATATTGATGAAATTTTAACATTTAATCTTTTGACTTTAAATGACGGTTGGATGTGAGTTATTACTTTTTCAACTAAAATAAGTGTGTTTAAAGTCATTTCTGTGCCTGAAATTGGTCAAAATTGAAGATTTTGAGTAAGCAAAACTCTGTAAAAATGGCAATTTTGGTCACTGTGAGGGTTTAAAAAGTGGTTATTCAACATGAGGCCCGATCCAAATGACATTTTGAATCATTTTTGGTAGAGTCCAAAAAATCAATTTTCTGATGAAAAACGATGACCCCGGACCAGTGGAACGTTGAAAAAATGGTCAATATTGATGAAATTTTAACATTAATCTTTTGACTTTAAATGACGGTTGGATGTGAGTTATTACTTTTTCAACTAAAATAAGTGTGTTTAAAGTCATTTCTGTGCCTGAAATTGGTCAAAATTGAAGATTTTGAGTAAGCAAAACTCTGTAAAAATGGCAGTTTTGGTCACTGTGAGGGATTAAAAAGTGGTTATTCAACATGAGGCCCGATCCAAATGACATTTTGAATCATTTTTGGTAGAGTCCAAAAAATCAATTTTCTGATGAAAAACGATGACCCCGGACCAGTCGAACGTTGAAAAAATGGTCAATATTGATGAAATTTTAACATTTAATCTTTTGACTTTAAATGACGATTGGATGTGAGTTATTACTTTTTCAACTAAAATAAGTGTGTTTAAAGTCATTTCTGTGCCTGAAATTGGTCAAAATTGAAGATTTTGAGTAAGCAAAACTCTGTAAAAATGGCAGTTTTGGTCACTGTGAGGGTTTAAAAAGTGGTTATTCAACATGAGGCCCGATCCAAATGACATTTTGAATCATTTTTGGTAGAGTCCAAAAAATCCATTTTCTGATGAAAAACGATGACCCCGGACCAGTCGAACGTTGAAAAAATGGTCAATATTGATGAAATTTTAACATTTAATCTTTTGACTTTAAATGACGGTTGGATGTGAGTTATTACTTTTTCAACTAAAATAAGTGTGTTTAAAGTCATTTCTGTGCCTGAAATTGGTCAAAATTGAAGATTTTGAGTAAGCAAAACTGTAAAAATGGCAGTTTTGGTCACTGTGAGGGTTTAAAAAGTGGTTATTCAACATGAGGCCTGATCCAAATGACATGTTGAATCATTTTTGGTAGAGTCCAAAAAATCCATTTTCTGATGAAAAACGATGACCCCGGACCAGTCGAACGTTGAAAAAATGGTCAATATTGATGAAATTTTAACATTTAATCTTTTGACTTTAAATGACGGTTGGATGTGAGTTATTACTTTTTCAACTAAAATAAGTGTGTTTAAAGTCATTTCTGTGCCTGAAATTGGTCAAAATTGAAGATTTTGAGTAAGCAAAACTCTGTAAAAATGGCAGTTTTGGTCACTGTGAGGGTTTAAAAAGTGGTTATTCAACATGAGGCCCGATCCAAATGACATTTTGAATAATTTTTGGTAGAGTCCAAAAAATCAATTTTCTGATGAAAAACGATGACCCCGGACCAGTCGAACGTTGAAAAAATGGTCAATATTGATGACATTTTAACATTTAATCTTTTGACTTTAAATGACGGTTGGATGTGAGTTATTACTTTTTCAACTAAAATAAGTGTGTTTAAAGTCATTTCTGTGCCTGAAATTGGTCAAAATTGAAGATTTTGAGTAAGCAAAACTCTGTAAAAATGGCAATTTTGGTCACTGTGAGGGTTTAAAAAGTGGTTATTCAACATGAGGCCCGATCCAAATGACATTTTGAATCATTTTTGGTAGAGTCCAAAAAATCAATTTTCTGATGAAAAGCGATGACCCCGGACCAGTCGAACGTTGAAAAAATGGTCAATATTGATGAAATTTTAACATTTAATCTTTTGACTTTAAATGACGGTTGGATGTGAGTTATTACTTTTTCAACTAAAATAAGTGTGTTTAAAGTCATTTCTGTGCCTGAAATTGGTCAAAATTGAAGATTTTGAGTAAGCAAAACTCTGTAAAAATTGCAGTTTTGGTCACTGTGAGGGTTTAAAAAGTGGTTATTCAACATGAGGCCCGATCCAAATGACATTTTGAATCATTTTTGGTAGAGTCCAAAAAATCAATTTTCTGATGAAAAACGATGACCCCGGACCAGTCGAACGTTGAAAAAATGGTCAATATTGATGAAATTTTAACATTTAATCTTTTGACTTTAAATGACGATTGGATGTGAGTTATTACTTTTTCAACTAAAATAAGTGTGTTTAAAGTCATTTCTGTGCCTGAAATTGGTCAAAATTGAAGATTTTGAGTAAGCAAAACTCTGTAAAAATGGCAGTTTTGGTCACTGTGAGGGTTTAAAAAGTGGTTATTCAACATGAGGCCCGATCCAAATGACATTTTGAATCATTTTTGGTAGAGTCCAAAAAATCCATTTTCTGATGAAAAACGATGACCCCGGACCAGTCGAACGTTGAAAAAATGGTCAATATTGATGAAATTTTAACATTTAATCTTTTGACTTTAAATGACGGTTGGATGTGAGTTATTACTTTTTCAACTAAAATAAGTGTGTTTAAAGTCATTTCTGTGCCTGAAATTGGTCAAAATTGAAGATTTTGAGTAAGCAAAACTGTAAAAATGGCAGTTTTGGTCACTGTGAGGGTTTAAAAAGTGGTTATTCAACATGAGGCCTGATCCAAATGACATGTTGAATCATTTTTGGTAGAGTCCAAAAAATCCATTTTCTGATGAAAAACGATGACCCCGGACCAGTCGAACGTTGAAAAAATGGTCAATATTGATGAAATTTTAACATTTAATCTTTTGACTTTAAATGACGGTTGGATGTGAGTTATTACTTTTTCAACTAAAATAAGTGTGTTTAAAGTCATTTCTGTGCCTGAAATTGGTCAAAATTGAAGATTTTGAGTAAGCAAAACTCTGTAAAAATGGCAGTTTTGGTCACTGTGAGGGTTTAAAAAGTGGTTATTCAACATGAGGCCCGATCCAAATGACATTTTGAATAATTTTTGGTAGAGTCCAAAAAATCAATTTTCTGATGAAAAACGATGACCCCGGACCAGTCGAACGTTGAAAAAATGGTCAATATTGATGACATTTTAACATTTAATCTTTTGACTTTAAATGACGGTTGGATGTGAGTTATTACTTTTTCAACTAAAATAAGTGTGTTTAAAGTCATTTCTGTGCCTGAAATTGGTCAAAATTGAAGATTTTGAGTAAGCAAAACTCTGTAAAAATGGCAATTTTGGTCACTGTGAGGGTTTAAAAAGTGGTTATTCAACATGAGGCCCGATCCAAATGACATTTTGAATCATTTTTGGTAGAGTCCAAAAAATCAATTTTCTGATGAAAAGCGATGACCCCGGACCAGTCGAACGTTGAAAAAATGGTCAATATTGATGAAATTTTAACATTTAATCTTTTGACTTTAAATGACGGTTGGATGTGAGTTATTACTTTTTCAACTAAAATAAGTGTGTTTAAAGTCATTTCTGTGCCTGAAATTGGTCAAAATTGAAGATTTTGAGTAAGCAAAACTCTGTAAAAATTGCAGTTTTGGTCACTGTGAGGGTTTAAAAAGTGGTTATTCAACATGAGGCCCGATCCAAATGACATTTTGAATCATTTTTGGTAGAGTCCAAAAAATCAATTTTCTGATGAAAAACGATGAACCCGGACCAGTCGAACGTTGAAAAAATGGTCAATATTGATGAAATTTTAACATTTAATCTTTTGACTTTAAATGACGGTTGGATGTGAGTTATTACTTTTTCAACTAAAATAAGTGTGTTTAAAGTCATTTCTGTGCCTGAAATTGGTCAAAATTGAAGATTTTGAGTAAGCAAAACTCTGTAAAAATGGCAGTTTTGGTCACTGTGAGGGTTTAAAAAGTGGTTATTCAACATGAGGCCCGATCCAAATGACATTTTGAATCATTTTTGGTAGAGTCCAAAAAATCCATTTTCTGATGAAAAACGATGACCCCGGACCAGTCGAACGTTGAAAAAATGGTCAATATTGATGAAATTTTAACATTTAATCTTTTGACTTTAAATGACGGTTGGATGTGAGTTATTACTTTTTCAACTAAAATAAGTGTGTTTAAAGTCATTTCTGTGCCTGAAATTGGTCAAAATTGAAGATTTTGAGTAAGCAAAACTCTGTAAAAATGGCAATTTTGGTCACTGTGAGGGTTTAAAAAGTGGTTATTCAACATGAGGCCCGATCCAAATGACATTTTGAATCATTTTTGGTAGAGTCCAAAAAATCAATTTTCTGATGAAAAACGATGATCCCGGACCAGTCGAACGTTGAAAAAATGGTCAATATTAATGAAATTTTAACATTTAATCTTTTGACTTTAAACGACGGTTGGATGTGAGTTATTACTTTTTCAACTAAAATAAGTGTGTTTAAAGTCATTTCTGTGCCTGAAATTGGTCAAAATTGAAGATTTTGAGTAAACAAAACTCTGTAAAAATGGCAGTTTTGGTCACTGTGAGGGTTTAAAAAGTGGTTATTCAACATGAGGCCCGATCCAAATGACATTTTGAATCATTTTTGGTAGAGTCCAAAAAATCAATTTTCTGATGAAAAACGATGACCCCGGACCAGTCGAACGTTGAAAAAATGGTCAATATTGATGAAATTTTAACATTTAATCTTTTGACTTTAAATGACGGTTGGATGTGAGTTATTACTTTTTCAACTAAAATAAGTGTGTTTAAAGTCATTTCTGTGCCTGAAATTGGTCAAAATTGAAGATTTTGAGTAAGCAAAACTCTGTAAAAATGGCAATTTTGGTCACTGTGAGGGTTTAAAAAGTGGTTATTCAACATGAGGCCCGATCCAAATGACATTTTGAATCATTTTTGGTAGAGTCCAAAAAATCAATTTTCTGATGAAAAGCGATGACCCCGGACCAGTCGAACGTTGAAAAAATGGTCAATATTGATGAAATTTTAACATTTAATCTTTTGACTTTAAATGACGGTTGGATGTGAGTTATTACTTTTTCAACTAAAATAAGTGTGTTTAAAGTCATTTCTGTGCCTGAAATTGGTCAAAATTGAAGATTTTGAGTAAGCAAAACTCTGTAAAAATTGCAGTTTTGGTCACTGTGAGGGTTTAAAAAGTGGTTATTCAACATGAGGCCCGATCCAAATGACATTTTGAATCATTTTTGGTAGAGTCCAAAAAATCAATTTTCTGATGAAAAACGATGAACCCAGACCAGTCGAACGTTGAAAAAATGGTCAATATTGATGAAATTTTAACATTTAATCTTTTGACTTTAAATGACGGTTGGATGTGAGTTATTACTTTTTCAACTAAAATAAGTGTGTTTAAAGTCATTTCTGTGCCTGAAATTGGTCAAAATTGAAGATTTTGAGTAAGCAAAACTCTGTAAAAATGGCAGTTTTGGTCACTGTGAGGGTTTAAAAAGTGGTTATTCAACATGAGGCCCGATCCAAATGACATTTTGAATCATTTTTGGTAGAGTCCAAAAAATCCATTTTCTGATGAAAAACGATGACCCCGGACCAGTCGAACGTTGAAAAAATGGTCAATATTGATGAAATTTTAACATTTAATCTTTTGACTTTAAATGACGGTTGGATGTGAGTTATTACTTTTTCAACTAAAATAAGTGTGTTTAAAGTCATTTCTGTGCCTGAAATTGGTCAAAATTGAAGATTTTGAGTAAGCAAAACTCTGTAAAAATGGCAATTTTGGTCACTGTGAGGGTTTAAAAAGTGGTTATTCAACATGAGGCCCGATCCAAATGACATTTTGAATCATTTTTGGTAGAGTCCAAAAAATCAATTTTCTGATGAAAAACGATGATCCCGGACCAGTCGAACGTTGAAAAAATGGTCAATATTAATGAAATTTTAACATTTAATCTTTTGACTTTAAACGACGGTTGGATGTGAGTTATTACTTTTTCAACTAAAATAAGTGTGTTTAAAGTCATTTCTGTGCCTGAAATTGGTCAAAATTGAAGATTTTGAGTAAACAAAACTCTGTAAAAATGGCAGTTTTGGTCACTGTGAGGGTTTAAAAAGTGGTTATTCAACATGAGGCCCGATCCAAATGACATTTTGAATCATTTTTGGTAGAGTCCAAAAAATCAATTTTCTGATGAAAAACGATGACCCCGGACCAGTCGAACGTTGAAAAAATGGTCAATATTGATGAAATTTTAACATTTAATCTTTTGACTTTAAATGACGGTTGGATGTGAGTTATTACTTTTTCAACTAAAATAAGTGTGTTTAAAGTCATTTCTGTGCCTGAAATTGGTCAAAATTGAAGATTTTGAGTAAGCAAAACTCTGTAAAAATGGCAGTTTTGGTCACTGTGAGGGTTTAAAAAGTGGTTATTCAACATGAGGCCCGATCCAAATGACATTTTTTATCATTTTTGGTAGAGTCCAAAAAATCCATTTTCTGATGAAAAACGATGACCCCGGACCAGTCGAACGTTGAAAAAATGGTCAATATTGATGAAATTTTAACATTTAATCTTTTGACTTTAAATGACGGTTGGATGTGAGTTAATACTTTTTCAACTAAAATAAGTGTGTTTAAAGTCATTTCTGTGCCTGAAATCGGTCAAAATTGAAGATTTTGAGTAAGCAAAACTCTGTAAAAATGGCAGTTTTGGTCACTGTGAGGGTTTAAAAAGTGGTTATTCAACATGAGGCCCGATCAAAATGACATTTTGAATCATTTTTGGTAGAGTCCAAAAAATCAATTTTCTGATGAAAAACGATGACCCCGGACCAGTCGAACGTTGAAAAAATGGTCAATATTGATGAAATTTTAACATTTAATCTTTTGACTTTAAATGACGGTTGGATGTGAGTTATTACTTTTTCAACTAAAATAAGTGTGTTTAAAGTCATTTCTGTGCCTGAAATTGGTCAAAATTGAAGATTTTGAGTAAGCAAAACTCTGTAAAAATGGCAGTTTTGGTCACTGTGAGGGTTTAAAAAGTGGTTATTCAACATGAGGCCCGATCCAAATGACATTTTGAATCATTTTTGGTAGAGTCCAAAAAATCCATTTTCTGATGAAAAACGATGACCCCGGACCAGTCGAACGTTGAAAAAATGGTCAATATTGATGAAATTTTAACATTTAATCTTTTGACTTTAAATGACGGTTGGATGTGAGTTATTACTTTTTCAACTAAAATAAGTGTGTTTAAAGTCATTTCTGTGCCTGAAATTGGTCAAAATTGAAGATTTTGAGTAAGCAAAACTGTAAAAATGGCAGTTTTGGTCACTGTGAGGGTTTAAAAAGTGGTTATTCAACATGAGGCCTGATCCAAATGACATGTTGAATCATTTTTGGTAGAGTCCAAAAAATCCATTTTCTGATGAAAAACGATGACCCCGGACCAGTCGAACGTTGAAAAAATGGTCAATATTGATGAAATTTTAACATTTAATCTTTTGACTTTAAATGACGGTTGGATGTGAGTTATTACTTTTTCAACTAAAATAAGTGTGTTTAAAGTCATTTCTGTGCCTGAAATTGGTCAAAATTGAAGATTTTGAGTCAGCAAAACTCTGTAAAAATGGCAGTTTTGGTCACTGTGAGGGTTTAAAAAGTGGTTATTCAACATGAGGCCCGATCAAAATGACATTTTGAATCATTTTTGGTAGAGTCCAAAAAATCAATTTTCTGATGAAAAACGATGACCCCGGACCAGTCGAACGTTGAAAAAATGGTCAATATTGATGAAATTTTAACATTTAATCTTTTGACTTTAAATGACGGTTGGATGTGAGTTATTACTTTTTTAACTAAAATAAGTGTGTTTAAAGTCATTTCTGTGCCTCAAATTGGTCAAAATTGAAGATTTTGAGTAAGCAAAACTCTGTAAAAATGGCAGTTTTGGTCACTGTGAGGGTTTAAAAAGTGGTTATTCAACATGAGGCCCGATCCAAATGACATTTTGAATCATTTTTGGTAGAGTCCAAAAAATCCATTTTCTGATGAAAAACGATGACCCCGGACCAGTCGAACGTTGAAAAAATGGTCAATATTGATGAAATTTTAACATTTAATCTTTTGACTTTAAATGACGGTTGGATGTGAGTTATTACTTTTTCAACTAAAATAAGTGTGTTTAAAGTCATTTCTGTGCCTGAAATTGGTCAAAATTGAAGATTTTGAGTAAGCAAAACTCTATAAAAATGGCAGTTTTGGTCACTGTGAGGGTTTAAAAAGTGGTTATTCAACATGAGGCCCGATCAAAATGACATTTTGAATCATTTTTGGTAGAGTCCAAAAAATCAATTTTCTGATGAAAAACGATGACCCCGGACCAGTCGAACGTTGAAAAAATGGTCAATATTGATGAAATTTTAACATTTAATCTTTTGACTTTAAATGACGGTTGGATGTGAGTTATTACTTTTTCAACTAAAATAAGTGTGTTTAAAGTCATTTCTGTGCCTGAAATTGGTCAAAATTGAAGATTTTGAGTAAGCAAAACTCTGTAAAAATGGCAGTTTTGGTCACTGTGAGGGTTTAAAAAGTGGTTATTCAACATGAGGCCCGATTCAAATGACATTTTTTATCATTTTTGGTAGAGTCCAAAAAATCCATTTTCTGATGAAAAACGATGACCCCGGACCAGTCGAACGTTGAAAAAATGGTCAATATTGATGAAATTTTAACATTTAATCTTTTGACTTTAAATGACGGTTGGATGTGAGTTAATACTTTTTCAACTAAAATAAGTGTGTTTAAAGTCATTTCTGTGCCTGAAATTGGTCAAAATTGAAGATTTTGAGTAAGCAAAACTCTGTAAAAATGGCAGTTTTGGTCACTGTGAGGGTTTAAAAAGTGGTTATTCAACATGAGGCCCGATCAAAATGACATTTTGAATCATTTTTGGTAGAGTCCAAAAAATCAATTTTCTGATGAAAAACGATGACCCCGGACCAGTCGAACGTTGAAAAAATGGTCAATATTGATGAAATTTTAACATTTAATCTTTTGACTTTAAATGACGGTTGGATGTGAGTTATTACTTTTTCAACTAAAATAAGTGTGTTTAAAGTCATTTCTGTGCCTGAAATTGGTCAAAATTGAAGATTTTGAGTAAGCAAAACTCTGTAAAAATGGCAGTTTTGGTCACTGTGAGGGTTTAAAAAGTGGTTATTCAACATGAGGCCCGATCAAAATGACATTTTGAATCATTTTTGGTAGAGTCCAAAAAATCAATTTTCTGATGAAAAACGATGACCCCGGACCAGTCGAACGTTGAAAAAATGGTCAATATTGATGAAATTTTAACATTTAATCTTTTGACTTTAAATGACGGTTGGATGTGAGTTATTACTTTTTCAACTAAAATAAGTGTGTTTAAAGTCATTTCTGTGCCTGAAATTGGTCAAAATTGAAGATTTTGAGTAAGCAAAACTCTGTAAAAATGGCAGTTTTGGTCACTGTGAGGGTTTAAAAAGTGGTTATTCAACATGAGGCCCGATCCAAATGACATTTTTTATCATTTTTGGTAGAGTCCAAAAAATCCATTTTCTGATGAAAAACGATGACCCCGGACCAGTCGAACGTTGAAAAAATGGTCAATATTGATGAAATTTTAACATTTAATCTTTTGACTTTAAATGACGGTTGGATGTGAGTTAATACTTTTTCAACTAAAATAAGTGTGTTTAAAGTCATTTCTGTGCCTGAAATTGGTCAAAATTGAAGATTTTGAGTAAGCAAAACTCTGTAAAAATGGCAGTTTTGGTCACTGTGAGGGTTTAAAAAGTGGTTATTCAACATGAGGCCCGATCAAAATGACATTTTGAATCATTTTTGGTAGAGTCCAAAAAATCAATTTTCTGATGAAAAACGATGACCCCGGACCAGTCGAACGTTGAAAAAATGGTCAATATTGATGAAATTTTAACATTTAATCTTTTGACTTTAAATGACGGTTGGATGTGAGTTATTACTTTTTCAACTAAAATAAGTGTGTTTAAAGTCATTTCTGTGCCTGAAATTGGTCAAAATTGAAGATTTTGAGTAAGCAAAACTCTGTAAAAATGGCAGTTTTGGTCACTGTGAGGGTTTAAAAAGTGGTTATTCAACATGAGGCCCGATCCAAATGACATTTTGAATCATTTTTGGTAGAGTCCAAAAAATCCATTTTCTGATGAAAAACGATGACCCCGGACCAGTCGAACGTTGAAAAAATGGTCAATATTGATGAAATTTTAACATTTAATCTTTTGACTTTAAATGACGGTTGGATGTGAGTTATTACTTTTTCAACTAAAATAAGTGTGTTTAAAGTCATTTCTGTGCCTGAAATTGGTCAAAATTGAAGATTTTGAGTAAGCAAAACTGTAAAAATGGCAGTTTTGGTCACTGTGAGGGTTTAAAAAGTGGTTATTCAACATGAGGCCTGATCCAAATGACATGTTGAATCATTTTTGGTAGAGTCCAAAAAATCCATTTTCTGATGAAAAACGATGACCCCGGACCAGTCGAACGTTGAAAAAATGGTCAATATTGATGAAATTTTAACATTTAATCTTTTGACTTTAAATGACGGTTGGATGTGAGTTATTACTTTTTCAACTAAAATAAGTGTGTTTAAAGTCATTTCTGTGCCTGAAATTGGTCAAAATTGAAGATTTTGAGTAAGCAAAACTCTGTAAAAATGGCAGTTTTGGTCACTGTGAGGGTTTAAAAAGTGGTTATTCAACATGAGGCCCGATCCAAATGACATTTTGAATAATTTTTGGTAGAGTCCAAAAAATCAATTTTCTGATGAAAAACGATGACCCCGGACCAGTCGAACGTTGAAAAAATGGTCAATATTGATGAAATTTTAACATTTAATCTTTTGACTTTAAATGACGGTTGGATGTGAGTTATTACTTTTTCAACTAAAATAAGTGTGTTTAAAGTCATTTCTGTGCCTGAAATTGGTCAAAATTGAAGATTTTGAGTAAGCAAAACTCTGTAAAAATGGCAATTTTGGTCACTGTGAGGGTTTAAAAAGTGGTTATTCAACATGAGGCCCGATCCAAATGACATTTTGAATCATTTTTGGTAGAGTCCAAAAAATCAATTTTCTGATGAAAAGCGATGACCCCGGACCAGTCGAACGTTGAAAAAATGGTCAATATTGATGAAATTTTAACATTTAATCTTTTGACTTTAAATGACGGTTGGATGTGAGTTATTACTTTTTCAACTAAAATAAGTGTGTTTAAAGTCATTTCTGTGCCTGAAATTGGTCAAAATTGAAGATTTTGAGTAAGCAAAACTCTGTAAAAATTGCAGTTTTGGTCACTGTGAGGGTTTAAAAAGTGGTTATTCAACATGAGGCCCGATCCAAATGACATTTTGAATCATTTTTGGTAGAGTCCAAAAAATCAATTTTCTGATGAAAAACGATGAACCCGGACCAGTCGAACGTTGAAAAAATGGTCAATATTGATGAAATTTTAACATTTAATCTTTTGACTTTAAATGACGGTTGGATGTGAGTTATTACTTTTTCAACTAAAATAAGTGTGTTTAAAGTCATTTCTGTGCCTGAAATTGGTCAAAATTGAAGATTTTGAGTAAGCAAAACTCTGTAAAAATGGCAGTTTTGGTCACTGTGAGGGTTTAAAAAGTGGTTATTCAACATGAGGCCCGATCCAAATGACATTTTGAATCATTTTTGGTAGAGTCCAAAAAATCCATTTTCTGATGAAAAACGATGACCCCGGACCAGTCGAACGTTGAAAAAATGGTCAATATTGATGAAATTTTAACATTTAATCTTTTGACTTTAAATGACGGTTGGATGTGAGTTATTACTTTTTCAACTAAAATAAGTGTGTTTAAAGTCATTTCTGTGCCTGAAATTGGTCAAAATTGAAGATTTTGAGTAAGCAAAACTCTGTAAAAATGGCAATTTTGGTCACTGTGAGGGTTTAAAAAGTGGTTATTCAACATGAGGCCCGATCCAAATGACATTTTGAATCATTTTTGGTAGAGTCCAAAAAATCAATTTTCTGATGAAAAACGATGATCCCGGACCAGTCGAACGTTGAAAAAATGGTCAATATTAATGAAATTTTAACATTTAATCTTTTGACTTTAAACGACGGTTGGATGTGAGTTATTACTTTTTCAACTAAAATAAGTGTGTTTAAAGTCATTTCTGTGCCTGAAATTGGTCAAAATTGAAGATTTTGAGTAAACAAAACTCTGTAAAAATGGCAGTTTTGGTCACTGTGAGGGTTTAAAAAGTGGTTATTCAACATGAGGCCCGATCCAAATGACATTTTGAATCATTTTTGGTAGAGTCCAAAAAATCAATTTTCTGATGAAAAACGATGACCCCGGACCAGTCGAACGTTGAAAAAATGGTCAATATTGATGAAATTTTAACATTTAATCTTTTGACTTTAAATGACGGTTGGATGTGAGTTATTACTTTTTCAACTAAAATAAGTGTGTTTAAAGTCATTTCTGTGCCTGAAATTGGTCAAAATTGAAGATTTTGAGTAAGCAAAACTCTGTAAAAATGGCAGTTTTGGTCACTGTGAGGGTTTAAAAAGTGGTTATTCAACATGAGGCCCGATCCAAATGACATTTTTTATCATTTTTGGTAGAGTCCAAAAAATCCATTTTCTGATGAAAAACGATGACCCCGGACCAGTCGAACGTTGAAAAAATGGTCAATATTGATGAAATTTTAACATTTAATCTTTTGACTTTAAATGACGGTTGGATGTGAGTTAATACTTTTTCAACTAAAATAAGTGTGTTTAAAGTCATTTCTGTGCCTGAAATCGGTCAAAATTGAAGATTTTGAGTAAGCAAAACTCTGTAAAAATGGCAGTTTTGGTCACTGTGAGGGTTTAAAAAGTGGTTATTCAACATGAGGCCCGATCAAAATGACATTTTGAATCATTTTTGGTAGAGTCCAAAAAATCAATTTTCTGATGAAAAACGATGACCCCGGACCAGTCGAACGTTGAAAAAATGGTCAATATTGATGAAATTTTAACATTTAATCTTTTGACTTTAAATGACGGTTGGATGTGAGTTATTACTTTTTCAACTAAAATAAGTGTGTTTAAAGTCATTTCTGTGCCTGAAATTGGTCAAAATTGAAGATTTTGAGTAAGCAAAACTCTGTAAAAATGGCAGTTTTGGTCACTGTGAGGGTTTAAAAAGTGGTTATTCAACATGAGGCCCGATCCAAATGACATTTTGAATCATTTTTGGTAGAGTCCAAAAAATCCATTTTCTGATGAAAAACGATGACCCCGGACCAGTCGAACGTTGAAAAAATGGTCAATATTGATGAAATTTTAACATTTAATCTTTTGACTTTAAATGACGGTTGGATGTGAGTTATTACTTTTTCAACTAAAATAAGTGTGTTTAAAGTCATTTCTGTGCCTGAAATTGGTCAAAATTGAAGATTTTGAGTAAGCAAAACTGTAAAAATGGCAGTTTTGGTCACTGTGAGGGTTTAAAAAGTGGTTATTCAACATGAGGCCTGATCCAAATGACATGTTGAATCATTTTTGGTAGAGTCCAAAAAATCCATTTTCTGATGAAAAACGATGACCCCGGACCAGTCGAACGTTGAAAAAATGGTCAATATTGATGAAATTTTAACATTTAATCTTTTGACTTTAAATGACGGTTGGATGTGAGTTATTACTTTTTCAACTAAAATAAGTGTGTTTAAAGTCATTTCTGTGCCTGAAATTGGTCAAAATTGAAGATTTTGAGTCAGCAAAACTCTGTAAAAATGGCAGTTTTGGTCACTGTGAGGGTTTAAAAAGTGGTTATTCAACATGAGGCCCGATCAAAATGACATTTTGAATCATTTTTGGTAGAGTCCAAAAAATCAATTTTCTGATGAAAAACGATGACCCCGGACCAGTCGAACGTTGAAAAAATGGTCAATATTGATGAAATTTTAACATTTAATCTTTTGACTTTAAATGACGGTTGGATGTGAGTTATTACTTTTTTAACTAAAATAAGTGTGTTTAAAGTCATTTCTGTGCCTCAAATTGGTCAAAATTGAAGATTTTGAGTAAGCAAAACTCGGTAAAAATGGCAGTTTTGGTCACTGTGAGGGTTTAAAAAGTGGTTATTCAACATGAGGCCCGATCCAAATGACATTTTGAATCATTTTTGGTAGAGTCCAAAAAATCCATTTTCTGATGAAAAACGATGACCCCGGACCAGTCGAACGTTGAAAAAATGGTCAATATTGATGAAATTTTAACATTTAATCTTTTGACTTTAAATGACGGTTGGATGTGAGTTATTACTTTTTCAACTAAAATAAGTGTGTTTAAAGTCATTTCTGTGCCTGAAATTGGTCAAAATTGAAGATTTTGAGTAAGCAAAACTCTGTAAAAATGGCAGTTTTGGTCACTGTGAGGGTTTAAAAAGTGGTTATTCAACATGAGGCCCGATCAAAATGACATTTTGAATCATTTTTGGTAGAGTCCAAAAAATCAATTTTCTGATGAAAAACGATGACCCCGGACCAGTCGAACGTTGAAAAAATGGTCAATATTGATGAAATTTTAACATTTAATCTTTTGACTTTAAATGACGGTTGGATGTGAGTTATTACTTTTTCAACTAAAATAAGTGTGTTTAAAGTCATTTCTGTGCCTGAAATTGGTCAAAATTGAAGATTTTGAGTAAGCAAAACTCTGTAAAAATGGCAGTTTTGGTCACTGTGAGGGTTTAAAAAGTGGTTATTCAACATGAGGCCCGATCCAAATGACATTTTTTATCATTTTTGGTAGAGTCCAAAAAATCCATTTTCTGATGAAAAACGATGACCCCGGACCAGTCGAACGTTGAAAAAATGGTCAATATTGATGAAATTTTAACATTTAATCTTTTGACTTTAAATGACGGTTGGATGTGAGTTAATACTTTTTCAACTAAAATAAGTGTGTTTAAAGTCATTTCTGTGCCTGAAATTGGTCAAAATTGAAGATTTTGAGTAAGCAAAACTCTGTAAAAATGGCAGTTTTGGTCACTGTGAGGGTTTAAAAAGTGGTTATTCAACATGAGGCCCGATCAAAATGACATTTTGAATCATTTTTGGTAGAGTCCAAAAAATCAATTTTCTGATGAAAAACGATGACCCCGGACCAGTCGAACGTTGAAAAAATGGTCAATATTGATGAAATTTTAACATTTAATCTTTTGACTTTAAATGACAGTTGGATGTGAGTTATTACTTTTTCAACTAAAATAAGTGTGTTTAAAGTCATTTCTGTGCCTGAAATTGGTCAAAATTGAAGATTTTGAGTAAGCAAAACTCTGTAAAAATGGCAGTTTTGGTCACTGTGAGGGTTTAAAAAGTGGTTATTCAACATGAGGCCCGATCCAAATGACATTTTGAATCATTTTTGGTAGAGTCCAAAAAATCCATTTTCTGATGAAAAACGATGACCCCGGACCAGTCGAACGTTGAAAAAATGGTCAATATTGATGAAATTTTAACATTTAATCTTTTGACTTTAAATGACGGTTGGATGTGAGTTATTACTTTTTCAACTAAAATAAGTGTGTTTAAAGTCATTTCTGTGCCTGAAATTGGTCAAAATTGAAGATTTTGAGTAAGCAAAACTCTGTAAAAATGGCAGTTTTGGTCACTGTGAGGGTTCAAAAAGTGGTTATTCAACATGAGGCCCGATCCAAATGACATTTTGAATCATTTTTGGTAGAGTCCAAAAAATCAATTTTCTGATGAAAAACGATGACCCCGGACCAGTCGAACGTTGAAAAAATGGTCAATATTGATGAAATTTTAACATTTAATCTTTTGACTTTAAATGACGGTTGGATGTGAGTTATTACTTTTTCAACTAAAATAAGTGTGTTTAAAGTCATTTCTGTGCCTGAAATTGGTCAAAATTGAAGATTTTGAGTAAGCAAAACTCTGTAAAAATGGCAGTTTTGGTCACTGTGAGGGTTTAAAAAGTGGTTATTCAACATGAGGCCCGATCCAAATGACATTTTGAATCATTCTTGGTAGAGTCCAAAAAATCCATTTTCTGATGAAAAACGATGACCCCGGACCAGTCGAACGTTGAAAAAATGGTCAATATTGATGAAATTTTAACATTTAATCTTTTGACTTTAAATGACGGTTGGATGTGAGTTATTACTTTTTCAACTAAAATAAGTGTGTTTAAAGTCATTTCTGTGCCTGAAATTGGTCAAAATTGAAGATTTTGAGTAAGCAAAACTCTGTAAAAATGGCAATTTTGGTCACTGTGAGGGTTTAAAAAGTGGTTATTCAACATGAGGCCCGATCCAAATGACATTTTGAATCATTTTTGGTAGAGTCCAAAAAATCAATTTTCTGATGAAAAACGATGACCCCGGACCAGTCGAACGTTGAAAAAATGGTCAATATTGATGAAATTTTAACATTTAATCTTTTGACTTTAAACGACGGTTGGATGTGAGTTATTACTTTTTCAACTAAAATAAGTGTGTTTAAAGTCATTTCTGTGCCTGAAATTGGTCAAAATTGAAGATTTTGAGTAAGCAAAACTCAGTAAAAATGGCAGTTTTGGTCACTGTGAGGGTTTAAAAAGTGGTTATTCAACATGAGGCCCGATCCAAATGACATTTTGAATCATTTTTGGTAGAGTCCAAAAAATCCATTTTCTGATGAAAAACGATGACCCCGGACCAGTCGAACGTTGAAAAAATGGTCAATATTGATGAAATTTTAACATTTAATCTTTTGACTTTAAATGACGGTTGGATGTGAGTTATTACTTTTTCAACTAAAATAAGTGTGTTTAAAGTCATTTCTGTGCCTGAAATTGGTCAAAATTGAAGATTTTGAGTAAGCAAAACTCTGTAAAAATGGCAGTTTTGGTCACTGTGAGGGTTTAAAAAGTGGTTATTCAACATGAGGCCTGATCAAAATGACATTTTGAATCATTTTTGGTAGAGTCCAAAAAATCAATTTTCTGATGAAAAACGATGACCCCGGACCAGTCGAACGTTGAAAAAATGGTCAATATTGATGAAATTTTAACATTTAATCTTTTGACTTTAAATGACGGTTGGATGTGAGTTATTACTTTTTCAACTAAAATAAGTGTGTTTAAAGTCATTTCTGTGCCTGAAATTGGTCAAAATTGAAGATTTTGAGTAAGCAAAACTCTGTAAAAATGGCAATTTTGGTCACTGTGAGGGTTTAAAAAGTGGTTATTCAACATGAGGCCCGATCCAAATGACATTTTGAATCATTTTTGGTAGAGTCCAAAAAATCAATTTTCTGATGAAAAACGATGACCCCGGACCAGTCGAACATTGAAAAAATGGTCAATATTGATGAAATTTTAACATTTAATCTTTTGACTTTAAATGACGGTTGGATGTGAGTTATTACTTTTTCAACTAAAATAAGTGTGTTTAAAGTCATTTCTGTGCCTGAAATTGGTCAAAATTGAAGATTTTGAGTAAGCAAAACTGTAAAAATGGCAGTTTTGGTCACTGTGAGGGTTTAAAAAGTGGTTATTCAACATGAGGCCTGATCCAAATGACATGTTGAATCATTTTTGGTAGAGTCCAAAAAATCAATTTTCTGATGAAAAACGATGACCCCGGACCAGTCGAACGTTGAAAAAATGGTCAATATTGATGAAATTTTAACATTTAATCTTTTGACTTTAAATGACGGTTGGATGTGAGTTATTACTTTTTCAACTAAAATAAGTGTGTTTAAAGTCATTTCTGTGCCTGAAATTGGTCAAAATTGAAGATTTTGAGTAAGCAAAACTCTGTAAAAATGGCAATTTTGGTCACTGTGAGGGTTTAAAAAGTGGTTATTCAACATGAGGCCCGATCCAAATGACATTTTGAATCATTTTTGGTAGAGTCCAAAAAATCAATTTTCTGATGAAAAACGATGACCCCGGACCAGTGGAACGTTGAAAAAATGGTCAATATTGATGAAATTTTAACATTAATCTTTTGACTTTAAATGACGGTTGGATGTGAGTTATTACTTTTTCAACTAAAATAAGTGTGTTTAAAGTCATTTCTGTGCCTGAAATTGGTCAAAATTGAAGATTTTGAGTAAGCAAAACTCTGTAAAAATGGCAGTTTTGGTCACTGTGAGGGATTAAAAAGTGGTTATTCAACATGAGGCCCGATCCAAATGACATTTTGAATCATTTTTGGTAGAGTCCAAAAAATCAATTTTCTGATGAAAAACGATGACCCCGGACCAGTCGAACGTTGAAAAAATGGTCAATATTGATGAAATTTTAACATTTAATCTTTTGACTTTAAATGACGATTGGATGTGAGTTATTACTTTTTCAACTAAAATAAGTGTGTTTAAAGTCATTTCTGTGCCTGAAATTGGTCAAAATTGAAGATTTTGAGTAAGCAAAACTCTGTAAAAATGGCAGTTTTGGTCACTGTGAGGGTTTAAAAAGTGGTTATTCAACATGAGGCCCGATCCAAATGACATTTTGAATCATTTTTGGTAGAGTCCAAAAAATCCATTTTCTGATGAAAAACGATGACCCCGGACCAGTCGAACGTTGAAAAAATGGTCAATATTGATGAAATTTTAACATTTAATCTTTTGACTTTAAATGACGGTTGGATGTGAGTTATTACTTTTTCAACTAAAATAAGTGTGTTTAAAGTCATTTCTGTGCCTGAAATTGGTCAAAATTGAAGATTTTGAGTAAGCAAAACTCTGTAAAAATGGCAGTTTTGGTCACTGTGAGGGTTTAAAAAGTGGTTATTCAACATGAGGCCCGATCCAAATGACATTTTGAATAATTTTTGGTAGAGTCCAAAAAATCAATTTTCTGATGAAAAACGATGACCCCGGACCAGTCGAACGTTGAAAAAATGGTCAATATTGATGACATTTTAACATTTAATCTTTTGACTTTAAATGACGGTTGGATGTGAGTTATTACTTTTTCAACTAAAATAAGTGTGTTTAAAGTCATTTCTGTGCCTGAAATTGGTCAAAATTGAAGATTTTGAGTAAGCAAAACTCTGTAAAAATGGCAATTTTGGTCACTGTGAGGGTTTAAAAAGTGGTTATTCAACATGAGGCCCGATCCAAATGACATTTTGAATCATTTTTGGTAGAGTCCAAAAAATCAATTTTCTGATGAAAAGCGATGACCCCGGACCAGTCGAACGTTGAAAAAATGGTCAATATTGATGAAATTTTAACATTTAATCTTTTGACTTTAAATGACGGTTGGATGTGAGTTATTACTTTTTCAACTAAAATAAGTGTGTTTAAAGTCATTTCTGTGCCTGAAATTGGTCAAAATTGAAGATTTTGAGTAAGCAAAACTCTGTAAAAATTGCAGTTTTGGTCACTGTGAGGGTTTAAAAAGTGGTTATTCAACATGAGGCCCGATCCAAATGACATTTTGAATCATTTTTGGTAGAGTCCAAAAAATCAATTTTCTGATGAAAAACGATGAACCCGGACCAGTCGAACGTTGAAAAAATGGTCAATATTGATGAAATTTTAACATTTAATCTTTTGACTTTAAATGACGGTTGGATGTGAGTTATTACTTTTTCAACTAAAATAAGTGTGTTTAAAGTCATTTCTGTGCCTGAAATTGGTCAAAATTGAAGATTTTGAGTAAGCAAAACTCTGTAAAAATGGCAGTTTTGGTCACTGTGAGGGTTTAAAAAGTGGTTATTCAACATGAGGCCCGATCCAAATGACATTTTGAATCATTTTTGGTAGAGTCCAAAAAATCCATTTTCTGATGAAAAACGATGACCCCGGACCAGTCGAACGTTGAAAAAATGGTCAATATTGATGAAATTTTAACATTTAATCTTTTGACTTTAAATGACGGTTGGATGTGAGTTATTACTTTTTCAACTAAAATAAGTGTGTTTAAAGTCATTTCTGTGCCTGAAATTGGTCAAAATTGAAGATTTTGAGTAAGCAAAACTCTGTAAAAATGGCAATTTTGGTCACTGTGAGGGTTTAAAAAGTGGTTATTCAACATGAGGCCCGATCCAAATGACATTTTGAATCATTTTTGGTAGAGTCCAAAAAATCAATTTTCTGATGAAAAACGATGATCCCGGACCAGTCGAACGTTGAAAAAATGGTCAATATTAATGAAATTTTAACATTTAATCTTTTGACTTTAAACGACGGTTGGATGTGAGTTATTACTTTTTCAACTAAAATAAGTGTGTTTAAAGTCATTTCTGTGCCTGAAATTGGTCAAAATTGAAGATTTTGAGTAAACAAAACTCTGTAAAAATGGCAGTTTTGGTCACTGTGAGGGTTTAAAAAGTGGTTATTCAACATGAGGCCCGATCCAAATGACATTTTGAATCATTTTTGGTAGAGTCCAAAAAATCAATTTTCTGATGAAAAACGATGACCCCGGACCAGTCGAACGTTGAAAAAATGGTCAATATTGATGAAATTTTAACATTTAATCTTTTGACTTTAAATGACGGTTGGATGTGAGTTATTACTTTTTCAACTAAAATAAGTGTGTTTAAAGTCATTTCTGTGCCTGAAATTGGTCAAAATTGAAGATTTTGAGTAAGCAAAACTCTGTAAAAATGGCAGTTTTGGTCACTGTGAGGGTTTAAAAAGTGGTTATTCAACATGAGGCCCGATCCAAATGACATTTTTTTATCATTTTTGGTAGAGTCCAAAAAATCCATTTTCTGATGAAAAACGATGACCCCGGACCAGTCGAACGTTGAAAAAATGGTCAATATTGATGAAATTTTAACATTTAATCTTTTGACTTTAAATGACGGTTGGATGTGAGTTAATACTTTTTCAACTAAAATAAGTGTGTTTAAAGTCATTTCTGTGCCTGAAATCGGTCAAAATTGAAGATTTTGAGTAAGCAAAACTCTGTAAAAATGGCAGTTTTGGTCACTGTGAGGGTTTAAAAAGTGGTTATTCAACATGAGGCCCGATCAAAATGACATTTTGAATCATTTTTGGTAGAGTCCAAAAAATCAATTTTCTGATGAAAAACGATGACCCCGGACCAGTCGAACGTTGAAAAAATGGTCAATATTGATGAAATTTTAACATTTAATCTTTTGACTTTAAATGACGGTTGGATGTGAGTTATTACTTTTTCAACTAAAATAAGTGTGTTTAAAGTCATTTCTGTGCCTGAAATTGGTCAAAATTGAAGATTTTGAGTAAGCAAAACTCTGTAAAAATGGCAGTTTTGGTCACTGTGAGGGTTTAAAAAGTGGTTATTCAACATGAGGCCCGATCCAAATGACATTTTGAATCATTTTTGGTAGAGTCCAAAAAATCCATTTTCTGATGAAAAACGATGACCCCGGACCAGTCGAACGTTGAAAAAATGGTCAATATTGATGAAATTTTAACATTTAATCTTTTGACTTTAAATGACGGTTGGATGTGAGTTATTACTTTTTCAACTAAAATAAGTGTGTTTAAAGTCATTTCTGTGCCTGAAATTGGTCAAAATTGAAGATTTTGAGTAAGCAAAACTGTAAAAATGGCAGTTTTGGTCACTGTGAGGGTTTAAAAAGTGGTTATTCAACATGAGGCCTGATCCAAATGACATGTTGAATCATTTTTGGTAGAGTCCAAAAAATCCATTTTCTGATGAAAAACGATGACCCCGGACCAGTCGAACGTTGAAAAAATGGTCAATATTGATGAAATTTTAACATTTAATCTTTTGACTTTAAATGACGGTTGGATGTGAGTTATTACTTTTTCAACTAAAATAAGTGTGTTTAAAGTCATTTCTGTGCCTGAAATTGGTCAAAATTGAAGATTTTGAGTCAGCAAAACTCTGTAAAAATGGCAGTTTTGGTCACTGTGAGGGTTTAAAAAGTGGTTATTCAACATGAGGCCCGATCAAAATGACATTTTGAATCATTTTTGGTAGAGTCCAAAAAATCAATTTTCTGATGAAAAACGATGACCCCGGACCAGTCGAACGTTGAAAAAATTGTCAATATTGATGAAATTTTAACATTTAATCTTTTGACTTTAAATGACGGTTGGATGTGAGTTATTACTTTTTTAACTAAAATAAGTGTGTTTAAAGTCATTTCTGTGCCTCAAATTGGTCAAAATTGAAGATTTTGAGTAAGCAAAACTCTGTAAAAATGGCAGTTTTGGTCACTGTGAGGGTTTAAAAAGTGGTTATTCAACATGAGGCCCGATCCAAATGACATTTTGAATCATTTTTGGTAGAGTCCAAAAAATCCATTTTCTGATGAAAAACGATGATCCCGGACCAGTCGAACGTTGAAAAAATGGTCAATATTAATGAAATTTTAACATTTAATCTTTTGACTTTAAACGACGGTTGGATGTGAGTTATTACTTTTTCAACTAAAATAAGTGTGTTTAAAGTCATTTCTGTGCCTGAAATTGGTCAAAATTGAAGATTTTGAGTAAACAAAACTCTGTAAAAATGGCAGTTTTGGTCACTGTGAGGGTTTAAAAAGTGGTTATTCAACATGAGGCCCGATCAAAATGACATTTTGAATCATTTTTGGTAGAGTCCAAAAAATCAATTTTCTGATGAAAAACGATGACCCCGGACCAGTCGAACGTTGAAAAAATGGTCAATATTGATGAAATTTTAACATTTAATCTTTTGACTTTAAATGACGGTTGGATGTGAGTTATTACTTTTTCAACTAAAATAAGTGTGTTTAAAGTCATTTCTGTGCCTGAAATTGGTCAAAATTGAAGATTTTGAGTAAGCAAAACTCTGTAAAAATGGCAGTTTTGGTCACTGTGAGGGTTTAAAAAGTGGTTATTCAACATGAGGCCCGATCCAAATGACATTTTTTATCATTTTTGGTAGAGTCCAAAAAATCCATTTTCTGATGAAAAACGATGACCCCGGACCAGTCGAACGTTGAAAAAATGGTCAATATTGATGAAATTTTAACATTTAATCTTTTGACTTTAAATGACGGTTGGATGTGAGTTAATACTTTTTCAACTAAAATAAGTGTGTTTAAAGTCATTTCTGTGCCTGAAATTGGTCAAAATTGAAGATTTTGAGTAAGCAAAACTCTGTAAAAATGGCAGTTTTGGTCACTGTGAGGGTTTAAAAAGTGGTTATTCAACATGAGGCCCGATCAAAATGACATTTTGAATCATTTTTGGTAGAGTCCAAAAAATCAATTTTCTGATGAAAAACGATGACCCCGGACCAGTCGAACGTTGAAAAAATGGTCAATATTGATGAAATTTTAACATTTAATCTTTTGACTTTAAATGACAGTTGGATGTGAGTTATTACTTTTTCAACTAAAATAAGTGTGTTTAAAGTCATTTCTGTGCCTGAAATTGGTCAAAATTGAAGATTTTGAGTCAGCAAAACTCTGTAAAAATGGCAGTTTTGGTCACTGTGAGGGTTTAAAAAGTGGTTATTCAACATGAGGCCCGATCAAAATGACATTTTGAATCATTTTTGGTAGAGTCCAAAAAATCAATTTTCTGATGAAAAACGATGACCCCGGACCAGTCGAACGTTGAAAAAATGGTCAATATTGATGAAATTTTAACATTTAATCTTTTGACTTTAAATGACGGTTGGATGTGAGTTATTACTTTTTTAACTAAAATAAGTGTGTTTAAAGTCATTTCTGTGCCTCAAATTGGTCAAAATTGAAGATTTTGAGTAAGCAAAACTCGGTAAAAATGGCAGTTTTGGTCACTGTGAGGGTTTAAAAAGTGGTTATTCAACATGAGGCCCGATCCAAATGACATTTTGAATCATTTTTGGTAGAGTCCAAAAAATCCATTTTCTGATGAAAAACGATGACCCCGGACCAGTCGAACGTTGAAAAAATGGTCAATATTGATGAAATTTTAACATTTAATCTTTTGACTTTAAATGACGGTTGGATGTGAGTTATTACTTTTTCAACTAAAATAAGTGTGTTTAAAGTCATTTCTGTGCCTGAAATTGGTCAAAATTGAAGATTTTGAGTAAGCAAAACTCTGTAAAAATGGCAGTTTTGGTCACTGTGAGGGTTTAAAAAGTGGTTATTCAACATGAGGCCCGATCAAAATGACATTTTGAATCATTTTTGGTAGAGTCCAAAAAATCAATTTTCTGATGAAAAACGATGACCCCGGACCAGTCGAACGTTGAAAAAATGGTCAATATTGATGAAATTTTAACATTTAATCTTTTGACTTTAAATGACGGTTGGATGTGAGTTATTACTTTTTCAACTAAAATAAGTGTGTTTAAAGTCATTTCTGTGCCTGAAATTGGTCAAAATTGAAGATTTTGAGTAAGCAAAACTCTGTAAAAATGGCAGTTTTGGTCACTGTGAGGGTTTAAAAAGTGGTTATTCAACATGAGGCCCGATCCAAATGACATTTTTTATCATTTTTGGTAGAGTCCAAAAAATCCATTTTCTGATGAAAAACGATGACCCCGGACCAGTCGAACGTTGAAAAAATGGTCAATATTGATGAAATTTTAACATTTAATCTTTTGACTTTAAATGACGGTTGGATGTGAGTTAATACTTTTTCAACTAAAATAAGTGTGTTTAAAGTCATTTCTGTGCCTGAAATTGGTCAAAATTGAAGATTTTGAGTAAGCAAAACTCTGTAAAAATGGCAGTTTTGGTCACTGTGAGGGTTTAAAAAGTGGTTATTCAACATGAGGCCCGATCAAAATGACATTTTGAATCATTTTTGGTAGAGTCCAAAAAATCAATTTTCTGATGAAAAACGATGACCCCGGACCAGTCGAACGTTGAAAAAATGGTCAATATTGATGAAATTTTAACATTTAATCTTTTGACTTTAAATGACAGTTGGATGTGAGTTATTACTTTTTCAACTAAAATAAGTGTGTTTAAAGTCATTTCTGTGCCTGAAATTGGTCAAAATTGAAGATTTTGAGTAAGCAAAACTCTGTAAAAATGGCAGTTTTGGTCACTGTGAGGGTTTAAAAAGTGGTTATTCAACATGAGGCCCGATCCAAATGACATTTTGAATCATTTTTGGTAGAGTCCAAAAAATCCATTTTCTGATGAAAAACGATGACCCCGGACCAGTCGAACGTTGAAAAAATGGTCAATATTGATGAAATTTTAACATTTAATCTTTTGACTTTAAATGACGGTTGGATGTGAGTTATTACTTTTTCAACTAAAATAAGTGTGTTTAAAGTCATTTCTGTGCCTGAAATTGGTCAAAATTGAAGATTTTGAGTAAGCAAAACTCTGTAAAAATGGCAGTTTTGGTCACTGTGAGGGTTCAAAAAGTGGTTATTCAACATGAGGCCCGATCCAAATGACATTTTGAATCATTTTTGGTAGAGTCCAAAAAATCAATTTTCTGATGAAAAACGATGACCCCGGACCAGTCGAACGTTGAAAAAATGGTCAATATTGATGAAATTTTAACATTTAATCTTTTGACTTTAAATGACGGTTGGATGTGAGTTATTACTTTTTCAACTAAAATAAGTGTGTTTAAAGTCATTTCTGTGCCTGAAATTGGTCAAAATTGAAGATTTTGAGTAAGCAAAACTCTGTAAAAATGGCAGTTTTGGTCACTGTGAGGGTTTAAAAAGTGGTTATTCAACATGAGGCCCGATCCAAATGACATTTTGAATCATTCTTGGTAGAGTCCAAAAAATCCATTTTCTGATGAAAAACGATGACCCCGGACCAGTCGAACGTTGAAAAAATGGTCAATATTGATGAAATTTTAACATTTAATCTTTTGACTTTAAATGACGGTTGGATGTGAGTTATTACTTTTTCAACTAAAATAAGTGTGTTTAAAGTCATTTCTGTGCCTGAAATTGGTCAAAATTGAAGATTTTGAGTAAGCAAAACTCTGTAAAAATGGCAATTTTGGTCACTGTGAGGGTTTAAAAAGTGGTTATTCAACATGAGGCCCGATCCAAATGACATTTTGAATCATTTTTGGTAGAGTCCAAAAAATCAATTTTCTGATGAAAAACGATGACCCCGGACCAGTCGAACGTTGAAAAAATGGTCAATATTGATGAAATTTTAACATTTAATCTTTTGACTTTAAACGACGGTTGGATGTGAGTTATTACTTTTTCAACTAAAATAAGTGTGTTTAAAGTCATTTCTGTGCCTGAAATTGGTCAAAATTGAAGATTTTGAGTAAGCAAAACTCAGTAAAAATGGCAGTTTTGGTCACTGTGAGGGTTTAAAAAGTGGTTATTCAACATGAGGCCCGATCCAAATGACATTTTGAATCATTTTTGGTAGAGTCCAAAAAATCCATTTTCTGATGAAAAACGATGACCCCGGACCAGTCGAACGTTGAAAAAATGGTCAATATTGATGAAATTTTAACATTTAATCTTTTGACTTTAAATGACGGTTGGATGTGAGTTATTACTTTTTCAACTAAAATAAGTGTGTTTAAAGTCATTTCTGTGCCTGAAATTGGTCAAAATTGAAGATTTTGAGTAAGCAAAACTCTGTAAAAATGGCAGTTTTGGTCACTGTGAGGGTTTAAAAAGTGGTTATTCAACATGAGGCCTGATCAAAATGACATTTTGAATCATTTTTGGTAGAGTCCAAAAAATCAATTTTCTGATGAAAAACGATGACCCCGGACCAGTCGAACGTTGAAAAAATGGTCAATATTGATGAAATTTTAACATTTAATCTTTTGACTTTAAATGACGGTTGGATGTGAGTTATTACTTTTTCAACTAAAATAAGTGTGTTTAAAGTCATTTCTGTGCCTGAAATTGGTCAAAATTGAAGATTTTGAGTAAGCAAAACTCTGTAAAAATGGCAATTTTGGTCACTGTGAGGGTTTAAAAAGTGGTTATTCAACATGAGGCCCGATCCAAATGACATTTTGAATCATTTTTGGTAGAGTCCAAAAAATCAATTTTCTGATGAAAAACGATGACCCCGGACCAGTCGAACATTGAAAAAATGGTCAATATTGATGAAATTTTAACATTTAATCTTTTGACTTTAAATGACGGTTGGATGTGAGTTATTACTTTTTCAACTAAAATAAGTGTGTTTAAAGTCATTTCTGTGCCTGAAATTGGTCAAAATTGAAGATTTTGAGTAAGCAAAACTGTAAAAATGGCAGTTTTGGTCACTGTGAGGGTTTAAAAAGTGGTTATTCAACATGAGGCCTGATCCAAATGACATGTTGAATCATTTTTGGTAGAGTCCAAAAAATCAATTTTCTGATGAAAAACGATGACCCCGGACCAGTCGAACGTTGAAAAAATGGTCAATATTGATGAAATTTTAACATTTAATCTTTTGACTTTAAATGACGGTTGGATGTGAGTTATTACTTTTTCAACTAAAATAAGTGTGTTTAAAGTCATTTCTGTGCCTGAAATTGGTCAAAATTGAAGATTTTGAGTAAGCAAAACTCTGTAAAAATGGCAATTTTGGTCACTGTGAGGGTTTAAAAAGTGGTTATTCAACATGAGGCCCGATCCAAATGACATTTTGAATCATTTTTGGTAGAGTCCAAAAAATCAATTTTCTGATGAAAAACGATGACCCCGGACCAGTGGAACGTTGAAAAAATGGTCAATATTGATGAAATTTTAACATTAATCTTTTGACTTTAAATGACGGTTGGATGTGAGTTATTACTTTTTCAACTAAAATAAGTGTGTTTAAAGTCATTTCTGTGCCTGAAATTGGTCAAAATTGAAGATTTTGAGTAAGCAAAACTCTGTAAAATGGCAGTTTTGGTCACTGTGAGGGATTAAAAAGTGGTTATTCAACATGAGGCCCGATCCAAATGACATTTTGAATCATTTTTGGTAGAGTCCAAAAAATCAATTTTCTGATGAAAAACGATGACCCCGGACCAGTCGAACGTTGAAAAAATGGTCAATATTGATGAAATTTTAACATTTAATCTTTTGACTTTAAATGACGATTGGATGTGAGTTATTACTTTTTCAACTAAAATAAGTGTGTTTAAAGTCATTTCTGTGCCTGAAATTGGTCAAAATTGAAGATTTTGAGTAAGCAAAACTCTGTAAAAATGGCAGTTTTGGTCACTGTGAGGGTTTAAAAAGTGGTTATTCAACATGAGGCCCGATCCAAATGACATTTTGAATCATTTTTGGTAGAGTCCAAAAAATCCATTTTCTGATGAAAAACGATGACCCCGGACCAGTCGAACGTTGAAAAAATGGTCAATATTGATGAAATTTTAACATTTAATCTTTTGACTTTAAATGACGGTTGGATGTGAGTTATTACTTTTTCAACTAAAATAAGTGTGTTTAAAGTCATTTCTGTGCCTGAAATTGGTCAAAATTGAAGATTTTGAGTAAGCAAAACTCTGTAAAAATGGCAGTTTTGGTCACTGTGAGGGTTTAAAAAGTGGTTATTCAACATGAGGCCCGATCCAAATGACATTTTGAATAATTTTTGGTAGAGTCCAAAAAATCAATTTTCTGATGAAAAACGATGACCCCGGACCAGTCGAACGTTGAAAAAATGGTCAATATTGATGACATTTTAACATTTAATCTTTTGACTTTAAATGACGGTTGGATGTGAGTTATTACTTTTTCAACTAAAATAAGTGTGTTTAAAGTCATTTCTGTGCCTGAAATTGGTCAAAATTGAAGATTTTGAGTAAGCAAAACTCTGTAAAAATGGCAGTTTTGGTCACTGTGAGGGATTAAAAAGTGGTTATTCAACATGAGGCCCGATCCAAATGACATTTTGAATCATTTTTGGTAGAGTCCAAAAAATCAATTTTCTGATGAAAAACGATGACCCCGGACCAGTCGAACGTTGAAAAAATGGTCAATATTGATGAAATTTTAACATTTAATCTTTTGACTTTAAATGACGGTTGGATGTGAGTTATTACTTTTTCAACTAAAATAAGTGTGTTTAAAGTCATTTCTTTGCCTGAAATTTGTCAAAATTGAAGATTTTGAGTAAGCAAAACTCTGTAAAAATGGCAGTTTTGGTCACTGTGAGGGTTTAAAAAGTGGTTATTCAACATGAGGCCCGATCCAAATGACATTTTGAATCATTTTTGGTAGAGTCCAAAAAAATCCATTTTCTGATGAAAAACGATGACCAGTCGAACGTTGAAAAAATGGTCAATATTGATGAAATTTTAACATTTAATCTTTTGACTTTAAATGACGGTTGGATGTGAGTTATTACTTTTTCAACTAAAATAAGTGTGTTTAAAGTCATTTCTGTGCCTGAAATTGGTCAAAATTGAAGATTTTGAGTAAGCAAAACTCTGTAAAAATGGCAATTTTGGTCACTGTGAGGGTTTAAAAAGTGGTTATTCAACATGAGGCCCGATCCAAATGACATTTTGAATCATTTTTGGTAGAGTCCAAAAAATCAATTTTCTGATGAAAAACGATGACCCCGGACCAGTCGAACGTTGAAAAAATGGTCAATATTGATGAAATTTTAACATTTAATCTTTTGACTTTAAATGACGGTTGGATGTGAGTTATTACTTTTTCAACTAAAATAAGTGTGTTTAAAGTCATTTCTGTGCCTGAAATTGGTCAAAATTGAAGATTTTGAGTAAGCAAAACTCTGTAAAAATGGCAGTTTTGGTCACTGTGAGGGTTTAAAAAGTGGTTATTCAACATGAGGCCCGATCCAAATGACATTTTGAATCATTTTTGGTAGAGTCCAAAAAATCCATTTTCTGATGAAAAACGATGACCCCGGACCAGTCGAACGTTGAAAAAATGGTCAATATTGATGAAATTTTAACATTTAATCTTTTGACTTTAAATGACGGTTGGATGTGAGTTATTACTTTTTCAACTAAAATAAGTGTGTTTAAAGTCATTTCTGTGCCTGAAATTGGTCAAAATTGAAGATTTTGAGTAAGCAAAACTCTGTAAAAATGGCAAGTTTTGGTCACTGTGAGGGTTTAAAAAGTGGTTATTCAACATGAGGCCCGATCCAAATGACATTTTGAATCATTTTTGGTAGAGTCCAAAAAATCAATTTTCTGATGAAAAACGATGACCCCGGACCAGTCGAACGTTGAAAAAATGGTCAATATTAATGAAATTTTAACATTTAATCTTTTGACTTTAAATGACGGTTGGATGTGAGTTATTACTTTTTCAACTAAAATAAGTGTGTTTAAAGTCATTTCTGTGCCTGAAATTGGTCAAAATTGAAGATTTTGAGTAAGCAAAACTCTGTAAAAATGGCAGTTTTGGTCACTGTGAGGGTTTAAAAAGTGGTTATTCAACATGAGGCCCGATCCAAATGACATTTTGAATCATTTTTGGTAGAGTCCAAAAAATCAATTTTCTGATGAAAAACGATGACCCCGGACCAGTCGAACGTTGAAAAAATGGTCAATATTGATGAAATTTTAACATTTAATCTTTTGACTTTAAATGACGGTTGGATGTGAGTTATTACTTTTTCAACTAAAATAAGTGTGTTTAAAGTCATTTCTGTGCCTGAAATTGGTCAAAATTGAAGATTTTGAGTAAGCAAAACTCTGTAAAAATGGCAGTTTTGGTCACTGTGAGGGTTTAAAAAGTGGTTATTCAACATGAGGCCCGATCCAAATGACATTTTTAATCATTTTTGGTAGAGTCCAAAAAATCCATTTTCTGATGAAAAACGATGACCCCGGACCAGTCGAACGTTGAAAAAATGGTCAATATTGATGAAATTTTAACATTTAATCTTTTGACTTTAAATGACGGTTGGATGTGAGTTATTACTTTTTCAACTAAAATAAGTGTGTTTAAAGTCATTTCTGTGCCTGAAATTGGTCAAAATTGAAGATTTTGAGTAAGCAAAACTCTGTAAAAATGGCAGTTTTGGTCACTGTGAGGGTTTAAAAAGTGGTTATTCAACATGAGGCCCGATCCAAATGACATTTTGAATCATTTTTTGGTAGAGTCCAAAAAATCAATTTTCTGATGAAAAACGATGACCCCGGACCAGTCGAACGTTGAAAAAATGGTCAATATTGATGAAATTTTAACATTTAATCTTTTGACTTTAAATGACGGTTGGATGTGAGTTATTACTTTTTCAACTAAAATAAGTGTGTTTAAAGTCATTTCTGTGCCTGAAATTGGTCAAAATTGAAGATTTTGAGTAAGCAAAACTCTGTAAAAATGGCAGTTTTGGTCACTGTGAGGGTTTAAAAAGTGGTTATTCAACATGAGGCCCGATCCAAATGACATTTTGAATCATTTTTGGTAGAGTCCAAAAAATCCATTTTCTGATGAAAAACGATGACCCCGGACCAGTCGAACGTTGAAAAAATGGTCAATATTGATGAAATTTTAACATTTAATCTTTTGACTTTAAATGACGGTTGGATGTGAGTTATTACTTTTTCAACTAAAATAAGTGTGTTTAAAGTCATTTCTGTGCCTGAAATTGGTCAAAATTGAAGATTTTGAGTAAGCAAAACTGTAAAAATGGCAGTTTTGGTCACTGTGAGGGTTTAAAAAGTGGTTATTCAACATGAGGCCCTGATCCAAAATGACAATGTTGAATCATTTTTGGTAGAGTCCAAAAAATCCATTTTCTGATGAAAAACGATGACCCCGGACCAGTCGAACGTTGAAAAAATGGTCAATATTGATGAAATTTTAACATTTAATCTTTTGACTTTAAATGACGGTTGGATGTGAGTTATTACTTTTTCAACTAAAATAAGTGTGTTTAAAGTCATTTCTGTGCCTGAAATTGGTCAAAATTGAAGATTTTGAGTCAGCAAAACTCTGTAAAAATGGCAGTTTTGGTCACTGTGAGGGTTTAAAAAGTGGTTATTCAACATGAGGCCCGATCCAAATGACATTTTGAATCATTTTTGGTAGAGTCCAAAAAATCAATTTTCTGATGAAAAACGATGACCCCGGACCAGTCGAACGTTGAAAAAATGGTCAATATTGATGAAATTTTAACATTTAATCTTTTGACTTTAAATGACGGTTGGATGTGAGTTATTACTTTTTCAACTAAAATAAGTGTGTTTAAAGTCATTTCTGTGCCTGAAATTGGTCAAAATTGAAGATTTTGAGTAAGCAAAACTCTGTAAAAATGGCAGTTTTGGTCACTGTGAGGGTTTAAAAAGTGGTTATTCAACATGAGGCCCGATCCAAATGACATTTTGAATCATTTTTGGTAGAGTCCAAAAAATCAATTTTCTGATGAAAAACGATGACCCCGGACCAGTCGAACGTTGAAAAAATGGTCAATATTGATGAAATTTTAACATTTAATCTTTTGACTTTAAATGACGGTTGGATGTGAGTTATTACTTTTTCAACTAAAATAAGTGTGTTTAAAGTCATTTCTGTGCCTGAAATTGGTCAAAATTGAAGATTTTGAGTAAGCAAAACTCTGTAAAAATGGCAGTTTTGGTCACTGTGAGGGTTTAAAAAGTGGTTATTCAACATGAGGCCCGATCCAAATGACATTTTGAATCATTTTTGGTAGAGTCCAAAAAATCCATTTTCTGATGAAAAACGATGACCCCGGACCAGTCGAACGTTGAAAAAATGGTCAATATTGATGAAATTTTAACATTTAATCTTTTGACTTTAAATGACGGTTGGATGTGAGTTATTACTTTTTCAACTAAAATAAGTGTGTTTAAAGTCATTTCTGTGCCTGAAATTGGTCAAAATTGAAGATTTTGAGTAAGCAAAACTCTGTAAAAATGGCAGTTTTGGTCACTGTGAGGGTTTAAAAAGTGGTTATTCAACATGAGGCCCGATCAAAATGACATTTTGATCATTTTTGGTAGAGTCCAAAAAATCAATTTTCTGATGAAAAACGATGACCCCGGACCAGTCGAACGTTGAAAAAATGGTCAATATTGATGAAATTTTAACATTTAATCTTTTGACTTTAAATGACGGTTGGATGTGAGTTATTACTTTTTCAACTAAAATAAGTGTGTTTAAAGTCATTTCTGTGCCTGAAATTGGTCAAAATTGAAGATTTTGAGTAAGCAAAACTCTGTAAAAATGGCAGTTTTGGTCACTGTGAGGGTTTAAAAAGTGGTTATTCAACATGAGGCCCGATCCAAATGACATTTTGAATCATTTTTGGTAGAGTCCAAAAAATCCATTTTCTGATGAAAAACGATGACCCCGGACCAGTCGAACGTTGAAAAAATGGTCAATATTGATGAAATTTTAACATTTAATCTTTTGACTTTAAATGACGGTTGGATGTGAGTTATTACTTTTTCAACTAAAATAAGTGTGTTTAAAGTCATTTCTGTGCCTGAAATTGGTCAAAATTGAAGATTTTGAGTAAGCAAAACTCTGTAAAAATGGCAGTTTTGGTCACTGTGAGGGTTAAAAAGTGGTTATTCAACATGAGGCCCGATCCAAATGACATTTTGAATCATTTTTGGTAGAGTCCAAAAAATCAATTTTCTGATGAAAAACGATGACCCCGGACCAGTCGAACGTTGAAAAAATGGTCAATATTGATGAAATTTTAACATTTAATCTTTTGACTTTAAATGACGGTTGGATGTGAGTTATTACTTTTTCAACTAAAATAAGTGTGTTTAAAGTCATTTCTGTGCCTGAAATTGGTCAAAATTGAAGATTTTGAGTAAGCAAAACTCTGTAAAAATGGCAGTTTTGGTCACTGTGAGGGTTCAAAAAAGTGGTTATTCAACATGAGGCCCGATCCAAATGACATTTTGAATCATTTTTGGTAGAGTCCAAAAAATCCATTTTCTGATGAAAAACGATGACCCCGGACCAGTCGAACGTTGAAAAAATGGTCAATATTGATGAAATTTTAACATTTAATCTTTTGACTTTAAATGACGGTTGGATGTGAGTTATTACTTTTTCAACTAAAATAAGTGTGTTTAAAAGTCATTCTGTGCCTGAAATTGGTCAAAATTGAAGATTTTGAGTAAGCAAAACTCTGTAAAAATGGCAGTTTTGGTCACTGTGAGGGTTTAAAAAGTGGTTATTCAACATGAGGCCCGATCCAAATGACATTTTGAATCATTCTTGGTAGAGTCCAAAAAATCCATTTTCTGATGAAAAACGATGACCCCGGACCAGTCCGAACGTTGAAAAAATGGTCAATATTGATGAAATTTTAACATTTAATCTTTTGACTTTAAATGACGGTTGGATGTGAGTTATTACTTTTTCAACTAAAATAAGTGTGTTTAA
>NW_028241262.1:0-10831 GCF_964263255.1 Lissotriton vulgaris
CAGCTTTAGGGAGGACACAGGAGTGTGAAAAAAACACAAGAGGGTCTCTGAATAAAAAAATACTAGGAGGAGGAGGCAGGGAAGTACAATTATCAAAAAACAGAGAACCTCCCCTAGAAAGCAATATACAAATGGGTATTAACTCCAAATCTTTTTAAATATCAGCATTGTCCCACACAGAATGGGTTATTTCAAAAGCATATATCTGTTTATTATTTTTTCATCATGAAAAGATCAAAAATGCGATAGAATCATGAACATTTATACAATCTATTTACATCGCTATATATATATACATTACAGCCTTCAAACAACCTAAATACATTCAACATCCACACACACATCCACACTATCACTAATAACACAAGAAAATATTGCATACATGAAAAGAATAATACAAGACAAACAATATATTATCATCTATATACAAAAAACGACCAAACAACAAAGAGAAAGAGAAAAAAGCGCCGACGCGCGTTTCGTAACAGGACCGAATTTCCACCAATCCTTCGTCAGGGCGCACAATGTAAAAAAAAAATTCTTTAATATCTTCTCCACAATGGGGGATATCCCAGTGTGTCCAAAGCAGCAATCTCATATAGTAAAAAGTGGACTTTCAATCAAGGCTGTTTCTTCAATTCAATTAACTATATATTTGTGTAGTATCTGTGGGGACAATGAGACAAACTATCAATGAACCTGATGAACATAATTTACTGAGCACGTCATAATTTGGAAATGAGCACGTCAAGAAATTGTATACTGTGACTCTGAATATTGTATGTAAATTGAATTTCAGGGTCAATTGTATTTAATGTGTCAATCAATGATTTCAGTTTGATATCCGATTCTGACCAAATAATGAAGATATCGTCAATGTATCTACAATACAATTTGATGTTGTCCCACCATTCTTTTTTTTTTTTTGAAAACCTTTATTTAACATTTGCAATCAAATACAAACAAGGGCCTACAACCCCCAGGGCTGGCCGCTAATCATAGGATCTTAATTCACAATGCGTATCGGTTGCAAAGGTAATTCAAGTTAGACACAGGATAAGAGGTTTTCATTTTAAATTAATAAGTAGAGAGAGTCAGGTATGGCACAGCGTCTCGGATCACAAAGTGGGGACGAGCAAAGAAACAACATATCCAAGAGAAACTCGCTATCAACTAAGTCAACGTAGGTAATACAAGTCATCAGGATAAACTAGCGCATTGTGATCGTCGACTCCATCAGTAATGTCCGCCCCAGAACGCCAAACCCTCGAACAATCAAGGTACAAATATAGAGATCAGGATGCGTGAAACCGAACCCACTATACTAACCCGGGAGAAGAAAAGAGAGGAAAACAAGGGGAAGAGAAGGAAGAAAGAGGCCATAGAACAAAAATAAAAACGAACACCCATCCCCACACCCCCCCACCCTGCACCCCTGCTGATGACTACGGCCACCCCCCTCGCAGCGTGCCTGTCGCCCAGTAAGAGAACCCGAAATATAGAAGATGAGAAAGAAAGAAAAGACAAAGAACCCCACCCAGTGAGGGAAATCGGAGGAGGGCATGTTGTACGGACTCCCGGTCTCCTTCCTCCGTCATTACCAACCCCGCCCCGGACTCCGTTAGATCAGATAAACAATCCCGGTAAACCTATACGACAATGAGAGACCCAGATAACAGTATCAACCCTGGCCCGGCCTATCAAATGCACAGAAATCATTAATTAAGGAAAGTCTTTTCCACGAAGCACTGCAAGAGTCCAAAGAACAGGGGCAAACAGAGAAGAAAAGTGCAACAGTTCTCGATGTGGAAAGTCGGTGCCAATGATGCCCCTCCCCGCCTCCGAAGCCAAGCATTACCCCATTCGCCATCTTGAGAGCCCGACAGGGGAGGGGAGTCGACAAAATCCAAAACAACAAAGGATAAGGAATGGAAAGTTCCAGAATGGGGATATCTTGCAAGTGTCCCACAGGATACACAATCGGGGGTTCCAACGGCTCCACAGGGTAATCGGGCACAGTACAGTCGGATAGGTCAAATATAGTAGGAGCAAACCCTGCTTCCAGCGCCGGGTCAATACAAGTCTCCGAGGCATAAATTGAAATGCAAGCTGGTTGCCGGGGCGCGGGTGTCGAGTCAGGATCCGCTCTCAGGTCTATGAGTCCATCCGTATCAGACAGCAAGCTGCAAGTCCGGGCTGCAATGGTTCACTTGAGTGCCATAAGTGCCTCCAGCACCGTTCGCAGTGACTGGCCAGTTTGAGCCTGCTCCACTAGCTGCTTTTCTTCCTCCAACATGGTAGTACCCACGGAGTGGTGCCTTCTCCGGGGCAAAATTAGACGGAGCAGGAGTAAGCCATGAGGGACTGATGTGTAACAAGCAATAATACGCAGCGAGGTACCGACCCGGGGGGAATCGACAATGCGAATGTCGTACCCCCGGTCAGGGACCCCCGCGACACATCGCCGTGCGTCACTCGTCACCTCACCTATTGTAGAGCACCAGGCAGTTGGTGGTAGCAAACCAATCAAAAGTCCGAATGCTCCAGAGAGCGGACCCGACCACGTTCAGCAGTCCGTTGTTATTCAACCCGGACCCGGCAGAGCCCGCACTCGAGACCCCGGCTTCCCCGCTGGGTTAGGCCTCGGACGACCATCGATGTATCTCCGCTCCACAACGGCGGAGAAACTCCGGGATTGCACCACTGGAAAGCAGGTCAAATCACACACACGGATCCGGTGTGGGTAACCAGGATAGTCGACAGGATAATAGGCCGAAAGACGGAGGTCGGCGGAGCCGGGAGACTATGCGGCCATCTTGGTTGGTGTCGTAGCTCCTCCTCTGTCCCACCATTCTTGATTCCTCATGATGTTCTCAGTTTGTACAAACCATATAAAAGCGATAGATCACACAAATCAAGGTTTTTTGATTACTTTTATGTAACTACGGGGTTTTGGATCATAAACCCATTGAACAGTGCATGGTACCGTCAGGTCTCCCTGCTGCTCACTTAATTTATTTTATTAGGCATCCGTATTGACAGCGGAAGCAGTACCATAGCACCCCAAGTTAAAGTTAGACAATACATATGATTAAGTAACTAGCAACTGGTGCGCACCTTTAATCCATTCATAACACAGGCAATATGCACCAGGCCATGCATGCTGTAGTGGCAGTCTGCATGGCATAGATGAGGGGTCCCTAGGGGACCCTCTTGAATCCCAGTGCCCTAGGTATCCAGGTAAAACTAACTACGGACTTATAGGGGCCTGAAAGGCCAATTGGGAAATCGTTTTTAGGGAAGATGCACTGGCACGGGGGCTGTAGTTGGCAGGGACCCTTTGCACTACAATCAAAACCAGGCAAAAAAAGAGGACTAACCATGTCAAAAGAGGCACTTTTACACACACTATTGCATTGTAGACCTGTATTTATTTTGTATTTCAGTTCTGAGGGATGGCAGAAGCCACTAACACCTGAGAGATTCTAAAAACAGCAGAGCACACAGTACAGCATTTGCATCAAAGTGCTGGTCTATAGCAAATCTAGGTGTATACTCTCATAGCGCCAGTGTGCTTCCCACTATGCCTCACCTCTTAATTATGCTGTCTTTTGCCCCATTCCACTCATATCTTTTATTTTTCTTCCTCTTCCCTCCCTTGTCTTTGCTTTCTTCTTCTTTTTCCCTTTGTCTTCTCCGACTCCCTCTATTTCCCAGTTTCCTCCTTTTTCATATCTTGCTTTACTATCTTCTTCCTTTTCAAATGTCTATATTCCCCAACAGTCCAACCTACATTTGGGTGAATATTGATTTGTAACTTCATCTTCCATATAAATTTTAATTTTAACAACATTCTATTTATACTAAAGTTGCAGTTAACTCTTACAGTTATGTTATTGTATAGTTTGTATAGTTTATTTTATTCTCCTGTCTTAATCGTTTTCTTAAAGTTACAAGCCCTTATCAAAGGCAACCACGTCTGGCAACCTTTGCAGAATAACTTAGGGCTATAGTTCGGGGTGGTTTACAGAGAATAGTGAAATATGGTGGTCTTAGGGTGCTGGTTTGTTTAGATTTTTCTACTGCCTTTGCATCATTGCTTACTCAATTTCTGATTTGGGACAATTATTTAAGTGGGTAAAGGCTTGTCTGACTAAAAAGGAACACACTTGTATCCTTACCCCTTTTAAATCTGAGTGTTGTTCCCACTGGCGCTGTTTTTCACTGGTATTATTTAAAACATACATGTTGCCGAGGAGACGCGCAAGCGCGTCAGCCAAGATGGCCGCCGCCACCGGAGCTCCGTGAGCACCACAGCCTACAACATCTTTTTTACGACGATTCTGACACAGAAAGTCGGCGAAAATACCGGCGCTTGCCTCCCTATGCTGCTCCTCACCTGGGAAGTCTTTTCCTGACGAATTTCCTCGACGGAAGTGCTTTTGCTGGCTTCATGGTTCCTGCTCCCAGCTTCCCTTCCAGGTGCTGCCGGTTTTGAATGCCTAGGGGGCGGAGTAAAATCTATGACAGAGCCTGGCTTGGGCCTAGCCACGCCTACAGCTTAGTTTAGCTGCTGCACCTGTTGTTTTGGAGAGATTTTCGACGTTTTTGCTCCTATTTGCGTCATTTCTATCACTTTTTGAGGTGGTTATTCGTTATTTTAATATTCCTGTGTGATAGTGAATATTTTTTCACCTCAGAATGGATTCCAAACAATCCACTACTAATAAAAGAAAGCAGCAGGTTTCTCCTCCTCCAACTAAATCTAAGGTGGTGGAATTCTCAGAACCTTCTCTTGCGCTAATTGTGGAAGAAATTAAGGCATTGCATCTAAACACTGATACTATTGCCTCAGAAGTCAAAAATGTTCGGAAAGACATGGCTTCCATTTCAATGAAGGTTTCTGACAATGTCATTAAAATTCAAGACAATAAAAATAAGTTGGACGCTTTTACTCTTTTAATGGCCAAAATTGCTTCAATGCATACTCAACTGTTGGACATGGAAAATCGCAATAGACAATATAATCTACGCATTTTTAATTTGCCTGAAGATGTTGAGGGGACCAACTGACGACTCTATCTAGAATCTCTTCTACCGGGTCTTTTGAATATTAAGTTTTCCGAAAAATTTGAGATTGACAAAGCCCATAGAGTCCCATCTCATCGGAACCCTCGGCATACTAGGCCGCGGCAAATGATATTTAAGGTGCTGCGCCATCATCATTTGGTTCTAATTCGGAAAGCTGCCAGAGAAATTCCATCATTGTTGGTGAATGGTACCAAAATCTTTATTCACCAGGACTTTGCTAGAGAAACTGTGGCTATTCGTAAAGAATTTTCTTCCCTTCGTTCGCAGCTGAGAAGCCTTGGTTTCACGTATGGACTTTTTGACCCTTCTACAATGCGTGTGTGGAAAGATAATGTATCCAAATCCTTTCAGCGTCCAGAAGATCTTCGCTTATTTCTTGATCAGCAAGCTCCTCCATCTATGGATACTCAGGACCCTAACTCTTGAAATGGTGGCGTCTGACTTCATGTGTCACATCTCTGCATAATTTTCTTCGTGGGCTCCAACGGTTAATGGCCATGCTTGAGGAACGTGTGTGCGTTTCTTTGTCTCTATTCATGTTTCTTGTTTGTTCCTTTCTCTCTCTTTTTTGTTTCTTCCCTTCCTATTTTCTGCATAGAGTTACTCTTCTCGCCTGTCTTTTTCTTCCTTCTTCTTGTTTTGATTCCTTTCTTTCTTTCCTCTTAAATCTTAATGGCTAATACTCATAATATTAAGTTTGTTTCTCTAAATGTAAAAGGTTTAAGGCATCCAGTAAAGCGTACAAAAATTTTGGATTATTTAGGTCGTTGTAAAGCTGACATTTGTTTTGTTCAAGAAACACATGTTGACGATAAAGTGTTACAGTATATGAACAAAAAATGGGTGGATTATATTATCTCTTCACCTGCTAACGGTAAAAAGAATGGGGTCACTATTTTCTTTGCTAAGAGACTGCACTGTCAAATTCTTAATAAGATTTCAGATACTGAAGGCAGATACATTATAGTTAAAGTCAAAATTCATGATTCTATTTTCTTTTTGTTTAATGTTTACGGCCCTACTGCAGATGACCCTGTATTTTGGGCTACTGTTACAACGGAAGTTTTAAAGTTAGGCAAAGTTCCCTTGATTTTTGGGGGAGATTTTAATGTTTTTGCGGACCCCCTATTAGATAGATTGTCTACCTCTAGGTTTGGACCTTCTAAGATTTTTCATGCCTTTAAGACTTTTCTTCATACTAACAAGTTAGCTGATATTTGGAGACTACATCATCCCACTGCTAAGGAATTTTCTTTTTTCTCCAATCCTCACAACTCCCACTCCAGAATTGATTATTTTTTGCTTTCCCCCTCTCTCATTCAATTGGCAAATAATCCTACCATTGGTACTATTGATGTATCTGACCATGCCCTGATTTCCTTTGTTTTAAATGTTTCGTCTCCTTTTGTTAAGCAATCTAGATGGCACATGAATACTGATATTGTCCTTAATGACACTCATAAACCTAAATTATTGCAAGCGATTCAGGATTATTTTACATTTAATCCGGAGAATTCTACTTCTGTTATTAATCGGTGGGATGCATTTAAGGCTTATATCAGAGGTTCTACAATTTCTATTATGGCACATGAGAATAAGAAATTTAATTCTAATATCATATCCTTAGAGAAACAAAAAGCTCATTTTGAACGTTTATTTATTACTTCTAGTGATCCCCAATATAGGCTTAAATTACAAAAGCTGAGATATGAATTTAATGCTATTCTTAGTACTAGGGCTGGGGTCCAGCTTTCTAATTCTAATGCTAGATTCCGTTTCAACTCTAATAGGTCTGGTAAGCTCCTTGCTAATTATTTACGTATTAAAAGGGATAAAACACAGATTACCTCCATTCAAGGTCCTCAAGGTAAAATTGCACTTTCCCACAATGATATTGTGCAAGAATTCTTACATTTTTATTCCACCTTGTATAATAAGCCAGATTTTTGTGATGATTCTCTAATTGATGCCTTTTTAAATTATTCTAATTTACCTCATATTTCTTCCTCCGATAAACTTGAGTTAGATTCCCCTATTACTACTGATGAAATACTGGCTGCTATTAAATCCCTTCCAAAAAATAAATCTCCTGGTCCTGATGGCATCCCTGCCGAATTTTATGAACAATTTCAAAATCATCTATTACCTTATTTGCACCAGATTTTTTCTCACTTTTGTTCCTCAGGTACCATTTCGGGCTCTTTCTCAGAAGCCTTAATTGTTGTACTACCCAAACCTGATAAAGACCCTACCCCTGTCTCTAATTACCGTCCCATTTCTTTGATTAATCAAGACTGTAAATTATATGCTAAAATCCTTGCCTCTAGACTAGCCCCTGTTCTTCATTCTAATATACACCCTGATCAATCTGGTTTTATGAAAAATAGATATTCTGCTAACAATACTAGAACTTTACTGCATGTTATTGAACAAAGTCCCGCTCTCCTTGTCCCTGCTGGTGTTATGGCATTAGATGCAGAAAAAGCTTTTGATAAAATCCATTGGCAGTTTTTATTTTGATTTTGGCCCATCCTTTATTCGTATGATTTCTGCTCTATACTATGCTCCCACTGCTCGATTATTTATTAATGGTCAGATTTCTAGCCAATTTTCCCTTTTTAGAGGTACACGTCAGGGTTGTCCCTTATCCCCTCTTTTATTTTTACTGGGAATTGAACCTTTTCTTAATTTCATTCGTCAATCTGAAAATATTCAAGGTATCACTATTAAAAATGTTACTGTAAAAACTTTGGCATATGCTGATGATGTGTTATTATTTATTAGTAATCCTGCATCGTCTGTTCCATTTTTGCTTGACATTATTTCTAAATATTCAACTATATCTGGCTATAAATTAAATGTTACTAAAACTGAATTTTTCCCTTTAAATATGCTTTGTACTCCTGATATGTTACCTTCAAAAGATATTGTTTGGCAAAAGAATAAGTTAAAATACCTGGGTATATTATTTTCGTCCTCCTTGCTGGCTACCTTAAAATTGAATTGTGATTTAATTCTTGATTATATTAAACAAAAAACCTCCAAGTGGTCTCCTCTTCATCTCTCCTGGTGGGGAAGAATGGAATCTGTTAAAATGAATATTGCCCCAAAAATATTTTATTCTCTTGCAATGATACCTACTCAATTTCCACTCAAAATTTATAAAAATATTGATAAATTGTTATCTAAGTTTCTCTGGAATAATAAACCTCCTCGCATTGCTTATAAAAAATTGAAAATTCCTAAATGCCAAGTTGGTTTTGCCCTACCTGATTTCTATTTATATAATAAAGCTTTCATTTTAAAACAGAGCTCATTATGGTTTAATAGTTCACCTATTGTTAATCCCCCTATTTGGTTTCATATTGAAACTTCCCTTGCAAAACCTTTTCCTTTACCATCCCTATTAACTATGTCTCCTACCTCTAAGATTATACATTCCTCGTCCATAATCAAATCTTCCAGATTAATTTTTAACGATTTGGACTCTAATTTTGCATTACCTCTACTCTCCACGGTGCATTTGTTTTTATGGCATAGTGCTCTAATAAAATTGAACAGAAATGTTTCTTTTTGGTCTTCATGGATTGCTAAAGGTATTTTCTTTCTTAAAGATGTTTTCTTAGAAGGTGCATTTATTCCTTTTGCTCAACTTCAATTAAAATTCAATTTGCCAATGTCAGATTTGTTAAAATATCAATTTTTATGTAATTCCGTTTTAGATTCTTTCCCGGACGGCATTCCGTCTGTATCTTCAGCTGATTTTTTAATTTACATCAATACGGTTTCTGTTTCCCCAAAGGCAGTTTCTGTGTTTCATAAAAAATTTACTATTTCATTAGGTTCCAACGTTGATATAATTTCCACTTTTTGGAATAATGAACTCTCCATTTTCCTGTCAACTGATTTATGGTCATTGATTTGGACTAATAGTATTTCTGGTTGGTTACCAGTTTCACTTTATCAAACCAATGCTAATATTTTGTTTAATTCTTTATGGACTCCGTTACCTTTATTTAAAGCTAAATTATTACCGTCAAACCTATGTTGGCATTGTAATTTACATCCTGGTTCACATGTTATTTGATTGTCCTATTAATATGAAATTTTGGTCTGAAGTATGGAATGTTATATTGAAAATTCTGCCTATTTCTGATTTGCTTTCTTATAAATTGTTAATATGTAAATCGATTGCCTTAATTACTCCTCTTGAAGATGCTGAAGGTAAGTTATTTAATTTTCTAATTTCGGCTGCGTTCAAATCAATTACTTTTTGTTGAAAGGATGCTACTTCTCTCTCAGTTCATGCTTGGTGGTCTTGGATTATCTTTACAAGAAGAGGTGCTCAATTATCTTTACAAGGTGTTCATCATAATTCCTTGCATTTTCAACCTTTTTGGTCACCTATAGATTCATATATAAGGTTATGACTTCTGTTCTTTCAATGTTAATATGCTATTTATTGATTACTATATTGTTTTTGTAACTATTAGTTGGTAACTCTATTTGGTTTATTTATTATGACATGAATTGTATATTTCCCTCTTCCCTTCCTTCCTTCCCTTCCTTCTTCCCTTAAATTTTTTGTTATCCTTTCATTGACGTTGGTTTTTAGGCGATGTGATTTATTTATGAATGCTTATTTATGACAGTGCCTATTTGCTTTATGTAATTTAGGGCCAGATGTAGGTAAAAAACATTTACCGATTTTAAAATACCGAATTGTACCGATTCGGTATTTCAAAATCGGTAAATGGTATGTAGGTCCCAACATCTGGATTCGTTACCGAATCCTTAACACTTCTTTAATTACCGATTCGGTAAATACCGAATCGGTAATGTCCATTCATTCCTATGGGCTTTGAAGCCCATAGGAATGATTAGGCATTACCGATTCGGTATTTACCGAATCGGTAATTAAAGAATTCACAAGGGTGCAGGGGGTGTCACTTTGACACCCTCTGGCACCCCCAAAACAGGCACAGGTGCCATGTGGCAGGCATACCTGCCCTAAGGGCAGGTCTGCCTGTCACATGACATAGGTGTGCATGCACACATGTGCATGCACACCGGAATCGGTATTTTACCATCAAATTGGTTTTGATGGTAAAATACTGATTCCTAAAGGCTCCTGGGACTCTGAAGAGTCCCACCTACATATGGGTGGCTTCAAATCGGTAAATTTACCGATTTTTTATTTTACCGAATTGGTAAAATTACCGAATCGGTAATTTTACCGATTCGGTAAAATATTGCCCCCTACATGCCAAATCTTGCAAACCGGTCGGTAACGGCCGAAAATACCGATTTTCGGCCGTTACCAACCGACCTACATCTGGCCCAAAATGAATTATATTATCAATTTTCTGTATGTATTCTGTGTTTTTCCTCTGTCAAAAATTCAATAAAATCATTTTGAACAAAAATTACATGTTGCCATCAGTGCACTTGTTACATTTGGATAGAGTGTAATAATATATGTATGCTAATGATACCCATCTGATATCCAGTCTAGAGATTTACTGACGCTTTGCAGCGAGTTTTCATCTCAAAAGTGACGCAACCTGGCACAATGAGTGAGGAATACACTTTCATGATTTGTGATGGAAAGCTGCCTAAAGTAACAGAAATTAGCCCTAGACACTGCTTTGAGATACTTTTTGCCTTTGGGGCATTCACAATGGGTGGTATATGGGCGTTCCCATGTAAATACCCATAGGTTTTGACACAAACCTCTATC
>NW_028241263.1:0-35145 GCF_964263255.1 Lissotriton vulgaris
TTCTTGTTGGTAGTCAATGCGGTCCATCACCACCACATTGCCACCTTTGTCTGCCTCCCTGATGGTGATTGTCTCATTGTCAATCAGTGTAGATAGGACTAGTCTTTCTCCATGAGATAGATTATCCTTGTATTTAAACATTCTGTCCTTATGCAAGTGATTCAGGTTGTCAAGATCTTCAATCACACGTTTGTGGAAATTGTCTACAGCATTGCCACCAGGTAATGTGGGAATCCATCTGGATTTTGATTTTAGACCACTGGCAATGCTATAATCGGATTCAATGTCTAACTCCTCTTAAAGCCTGTCCATATCAAAAGGAGAATCCTCCATATCAGTTAGAGACTAGAGAAGATGAGTTGTTTGTATATCTTTTATTGATAACAAGTCAGTAGTAGCCATTCGCAGCTACAGACGACATTCGAACTCTACTGGACAATGGAGACACAGTCGCCCTCATCCTCCTCGACCTCTCTGCAGCCTTCGACACAGTCTGCCACATCACCCTTCTACAACGCCTCAGAAACATCGGAATCCAAGGAAAAGCACTGGAATGGATCACCTCGTTCCTCACCGGAAGAACCCAGAGAGTCCGCCTCCCACCATTCAAGTCCGAGGCCTCTGAAATCATCTGCGGAGTACCTCAAGGATCCTCACTCAGTCCCACCCTCTTCAACGTATACATGAGCCCCCTCGCGGCCATCGCCCGCCAACACAACCTCAACATCATCTCCTACGCGGATGATACTCAACTGATCCTTTCTCTCACCAAGGACCCCAGCACCGCTAAAACTAACCTACACGAAGGAATGAAAGAAGTCGCCGAATGGATGAAACAAAGCCGTCTGAAACTGAACTCAGACAAAACAGAAGTCCTCATCCTAGGTACTTCCCCCTCAGCATGGGACGACTCCTGGTGGCCGGAAGCCCTCGGAAAAGCACCCATCCCGACGGACCATGCACGAAACCTTGGCGTCATCCTGGATTCCTCACTCTCAATGAACAGACAAGTCAGCGCCGTATCCTCTTCCTGCTTTAACATCCTTCGCATGCTCAGAAAAACATTTCGCTGGATCCCATCCGAAACAAGGAAAACAGTCACCCACGCTCTAGTCACGAGCCGACTGGACTACGGAAACACCCTCTACGCAGGTACCACCGCTAAACTCCAGAAGAAACTACAACGAATCCAAAACGCCTCAGCCAGGCTCATATTAGACATCCCACGCAACGAACACATCTCTGGCCACCTTAAAGACCTCCACTGGCTACCCGTCAATAAGAGGATCACTTTCCGACTGCTTACCCACGCACACAAATCACTCTACAACATCGGACCAGATTGCCTCAACTCTCGACTGTCCTTCTACACCCCCTCCCGCCAACTTCGCTCTTCCAGCCAAGCCTTCGCCACTGTACCTCGCATCAACAAGACCACCATGGGAGGCAGATCCTTTTCATACCTGGCTGCCAAAACATGGAACTCACTCCCCGCTCACCTTCGCCTCACCCAGAATCACCTAGCGTTCAGAAAGCAGCTTAAAACATGGATATTTGACAAATAATCCTCCTCCCCTTCCTAAGCGCCTTGAAACCCTCTGGGTATGTAGTGCGCTATACAAATTTTATGACTTGACTTGACTTGACTTGATTGCAGGAATATTCTTAGCACCTCTGTCCTTCTTTTCCAACCCCAATCTTTTTTTTTTCAGTTTGAGATTTCTCACAAATTTGAAAAGATCTATCTTTATTTTACAAATGTCCCCTGTAGCATAGGGGTTGAAATTGAGACCCTTACTTAATAATGAGATCTTGTCCGTAGTGAGATGAAAAGAAGAGAGGTTAATCACCTGAACTTCCCTGGCACTAGCCCTGTTCAGTTCTTGTTGGTCGATAATCAAAAATTGACCTAGTCCTCAAGGCAACACAGAAATATGTGGGACTGTAAACAGTTCTAGATTGTCAGAAGAGCATTCTAATAATATCTCTAATTGTAGAAATTATAACTCTGTTTCAGTCTATTGCCAAAACTAAAAATAAGCCCATCTCTGATAAACAGAAACCCGAACAACACAGTACAAACATCCACTAGAAGGACAACATTTAGAAAAAGGTGTGAATAGCTAGATGACACCTCACGGGTGCACCACCAATGGGACCCCTGGTTGGTACTCACCAGGTCGGCCCTGTTCTCATCATCGGTGTCAAATAGCTTAAAGTAAACGTGTCCAAAACGCCAAGTAAAGAAAGAGACAGTGAATGGTGCAGTGTACACACAACATATATGTGACACAGACTAACAACGTTCAACATATAACACACACAAAACTGCGCAACAAGATACAACTCTTACTTTATTTATATTTTCTTGTTGCATTGCAGTTAACATGTAATATAAAAGGGGGAGTTATGAATACTACCTATCGTCTCATACTCAGCCCACAGCCGACATGTTTCATTGCCTTAGGTATTGTATCAGGCAATTTCTTCAGGGCAAACGTACATTAAAGGTGTCACTGCCAGCATTACTGTGCTTTAAAGTGCTGAAAATCAAAAACATAGAACACATATATATACATATATATATGTAGACAGCTGCCTGTAGCATTACTGCATATTTAACTCTACATTGCACCCAGTAATAGACAAAAATTGCTCTTTACCTAGAGACATCTTTAGCTTTCATACCATTACCAAACTGGCTCTGTGAAAACTCTTAGACCCACTTCCAATCGGTAAGTGTGGTCTCGCCTCCCTTCTATGTTCGCCTGGACAGGAGACACGGAAGAAAAGTGCCATAAGGGCGCGCATTAAAATCAGCTTTTCTAATCTCACCGTCTTAACATTATGTTGTCCTGCATCTGCGTGCTTACTAGTGGAGGGACTTCAAACGGCGTTTCCTCAGCACCGGAGCGCCGTGAGTAGGGCACGTAGTGTATTTATCTGTATTTCCGCATTGCCTGGCTGTGATTGGGCGGTAACACCACGTGAGTAGCAAGTCGCTGATTGGATCCGCAAATCACGTGATCGTCCCCGCCGGCAAGCATCTGGTGTCATAAAATTATTTATATTAGTATTCTGTTATATTCTGTGCGTCCTATTATATTGTTGTGCGGTGGGACAAACATAAAGACAGAACACTCTGGCCTCCGCGGGGGATATAGAGGATCGGAAAACATTACCGGTCCTCAAGCACAAATGTCACCTCCCAGAACTCAAAAAGCATGGGGGCCATCTTGGAACAGTGTAGCTTCACAAAATTATAGCTGGCTCCAAGGGAGAAACACACTTCAGTCTGTTCATTATCACCTCGTTTAATTCCTAATGCCCATTAAGGACCTACTTTAATAGTATATTAATAGTGTGTTAAAGGCCAGGAATTTAGGTGGAGGGGTGTTCTCAGTATTTACAGTTACAAAGGCAAGGGTCAGCTACCCTGAGTGTCTGATATAATTATCAAAAGTACCACTTATTAAATTGAATCAGATAAATGAATAATTCCTATATTTACAGTGTGATCTATATGTCATCGGATTTTAGATTGTTAAGCCAGGAAACAACTAGGTTATCGTAGTTTATTCCATTCCAGTAACTCGTTAAGTCCTTGTTGTTCGCTAGATTCTTGGAAAATCCAGCGCGCTTCTTTGGTTGCCAACCGTTTTTCCATAGACTGTGCCTCACCCATCACTCTTTCCAGTACTACCCATGTAAAGGTGTGTTTATTACGATGACAGTGTTGCACTAATTTTGTCGTTAGTTTGCCCTGTCGTATCGTGCTCAAGTGTTCTTGAATACGAAGTTTGATTTTACGTGTCGTAAGGCCGATGTATTCAAGGCCGCATTCACAGCTCAATCTGTAGACTACATTCGTAGTATTGCAATTGCTAAAGTGATTTAACGTCCAGGTTTTTCCGGATTTGAGCTGGATGGTGTTGCATTTATTCGTGATGTGGCACACGGAACAATTGCCACAGGGGTAGTGGCCGTTAGGCACCGTCGAGGCTTCTGGCTTTTTCTCCTCTATCATCCTGGTGTGGACAAGTTTGTCCTTTAGATTGGAGGCCCTTCGAAAAGCAAAACGGGGAGGTGGCATCTTATGGTCCTGCGTGCTGAGGAGGGGCCAATGTTTCCTGATGGATGGCAGGGCTTATGGCGCTTTTCTTCCGTGTCTCCTGTCCAGGCGAACATAGAAAGGAGGCGAGACCACACTTACCGATTGGAAGTGGGTCTAAGAGTTTTCACAGAGCCAGTTTGGTAATGGTATGAAAGCTAAAGATGTCTCTAGGTAAAGAGCAATTTTTGTCTATTACTGGGTGCAATGTAGAGTTAAATATGCAGTAATGCTACAGGCAGCTGTCTACATATATATATATATATGTGTTCTATGTTTTTGATTTTCAGCACTTTAAAGCACAGTAATGCTGGCAGTGACACCTTTAATGTACGTTTGCCCTGAAGAAATTGCCTGATACAATACCTAAGGCAATGAAACATGTCGGCTGTGGGCTGAGTATGAGACGATAGGTAGTATTCATAACTCCCCCTTTTATATTACATGTTAACTGCAATGCAACAAGAAAATATAAATAAAGTAAGAGTTGTATCTTGTTGCGCAGTTTTGTGTGTGTTATATGTTGAACGTTGTTAGTCTGTGTCACATATATGTTGTGTGTACACTGCACCATTCACTGTCTCTTTCTTTACTTGGGGTTTTGTACACGTTTACTTTAAGCTATTTGACACCGATGATGAGAACAGGGCCGACCTGGTGAGTACCAACCAGGGGTCCCATTGGTGGTGCGCCCGTGAGGTGTCATCTAGCTATTCACACCTTTTTCTAAATGTTGTCCTTCTAGTGGATGTTTGTACTGTGTTGTTCGGGTTTCTGTTTATCAGAGATGGGCTTATTTTTAGTTTTGGCAATAGACTGAAACAGAGTTATAATTTCTACAATTAGAGATATTATTAGAATGCTCTTCTGACAATCTAGAACTGTTTACAGTCCCACATATTTCTGTGTTGCCTTGAGGACTAGGTCAATTTTTGATTATCGTTTGATTGAGTGGAGGGCGATCTAGTCCTTGTTGTCCCTCTTGACTCCTATTGTTCGAATACAGTTCTTGTTGGTCCCTGATCTTAGTTTCCTCCTGTATTCTTCTGAGCTTGCTGCCCCTGCCCAACCGGGTTTATCCTCCCTTTTGTCATTTGTTTGATCCCTTTACAGACCTTCTGTTTTCAATACAGCCTTTTAGGTATGTACGTCCTTGGTATTTGAGTCACAACTGCACGATACATTATTTACTGTATTACTCACATTACACGCAGTATGTATGATCCGTACATGTACAGTGGCACTCGAATACAGAGACCTCAGACAATGCTGTCCTGTTTGATTAAGAGGTTGATGAGTTATTTTAACCCAGATTCACTTATTCACCTGGTCACTTACTCACCTGGTCACTTACACATCTCAAGAGACGGCGTCGTAGATGCACTTCGACACAAATGCTTCTGGTTGCACTAAGATGTAACAAGGTTTATTGCTGGTATTGTACACCAGTGGAAGCGGCACTAGAATTTCGCATGAAACAATGAAAAGCTGCATCATTGTGACTGTACTCTCGCACATAGAATGCCACATTGTTACTTATTTGTATTTTCAGCCCTGAGGATTCGCAATAGAGATGAAACACGTGTCGGCTGGCTGTTTGACAGAATAAATGATTCCAACGGACAACTCTCCTTCTGGAGATTCCTAGAACCTTCTGTCGCTTTGTCTTTTATACTGAACCGTTATTTGTTACATAACAAATGTTTTACTGTCAAAGTGGACACCAACAGATGGTAAAAACAACATAGGAAAAATAAGAGAGCTCGACTATTCCAACCTAGAGACCAGCCAGAAAAGACAAAAAGGCGTGTTACGATAAAGGTAAGAAATGGACACGGCTCGAGGTGAACGATTAGGCTCTGGTTTTATTGCCCTCTTTCACAAGGAAATTTCAAGCAGAATGGATGGGACCGTATGAAGTGATTGATACTATTAGGAAAACGACTTACAAGTTACAGAACTCCCCCGGAAAGACATAGACCTACCACATTAATGGTTTAAAGAAGTGGATCGGGCCTCCCCCTAAGGCCAATCACCTCACCATAACCACAAGGGCATCGTCCACTTCAACATTAGAAGGGCTGGTGGTTAATGAAGACCTTAGACGAACAGAGCAAGAGAGCTCACATAACATACTGGTTCCTTTTGCATCACTGTTTTCGGATCTGCCTGAGAAGACCACAATGATAGAACACAGAATAGAAACACCAGATGGAGCTATAGTCAAACAACGGTCCTACCGGATACCTGCCGCCAAAAGATCAGCTATACAGAAAGAGGTCCAGGAAATGCTAAAACTAGACGTGATCTGACCCTCCCGTATTGAATTTATTTTGAAAGTTTTATATAGCGCGGACAAGATCCTTGCAGATATCAGAGCGCTTTACAAAGAGAGGTACATGAGGGAGCATAGTTAGACAGATAAATCAATAGGTCAAATAGTACAAATAGGTGGCAACAAAGCCATACATGAGTACAAAATATTACAAATAGGTGGCTACACAGCCAAACATGTGCGTAATAAGACAGTTAATACAAATAATCAAGAGGGTCAAACATGTAGTATAGATCGGTGTAGAGTACTAACAGTGTTCGAGATAGTAGTTCAGGTGTATTTAGCCATGAGGATAGCTTTTACTTCATTTTTAAAGAGTGTGGTGGAAGAGATAAGCCTGGTGTCGGGCGGGAGAGAGTTCCAGATCCTAGGCGCCATTCCTGAGAAGGAGCGCTTATATGTTTTTTCCTTCCGGAATCTTCGAGGTTTCAACAGAAGATTGTTTGTGCCTCTGGTGTTTCTAGCTCCTCCAGAGATTGTCAGTTTCTGAGCGAGGTATCCGGGTGAGTTTAGATGTACCGCCTTGTGTGTCATGCATGCGATTTTCAGATGTATTCTAGCTTCAAAAGGCAGCCAGTTCAGGGATTTCAAGTCAGGGGTAATATGGGAGTGTTTTTTTGACCCAGTGATGAGTCTCGCTGCAGCGTTTAGAGAAGCTCTTAGGGGTGCGGTTGTAGTTGGGGGGAGTCCACAGAGGGCGATGCTGCCGTATTCAATTCGAGGGATGACTGGTGCTTGTACTGCGGTTTGGAAGTCTTTGGCTGGGAGGTAGGGTTTAAGTTTCCTCAGAGTGTTGATCTGGAAGTTTGCTCCCTTTGTTGCCTTGCTGATATGTTGCTGCATGTTCAGATCGGTGTCGAGTGTTATGCCTAGGGATTTTGCTGAGTCCACGATGGTGGGTTGGACATTGAGTGCGGTTAGGTCTTTAAGCCAAATTTGAGTGGTGGAGACCTTCGCTGGAGGTGAGATCAGAAGGAACTCTGTTTTCAGGGCATTGAGTTTGAGATGATTATCGGCAAGCCAGGATTGGGTGCATCTGATCGTTGAGTTCAGGAGCAAGATGTCCTTGGGGGACTGTAATTTGAGATAAAGTTGGGTGTCATCTGCGTACATGTGAAATTGTACATTGGATGCTTGTAGTAGGGTGGTGAGAGGATCCATGACTAGGTTGAACAGAGTTGGGGATAGAGAGGATCCTTGGGGGACACCTAGCGTTACGGGTATTGGCGAGGACATCAGGTTGTTGCTCTTGAATTTCTGCGACCAAGCATGTGTCGTCTGCGACCAAGCAATGGTCGTCATCGATTGTAATGGTGCCCAAAACCGATGGAAGTACGAGATTTTGTATGGACTTTCGCGCACTAAATTCTGTTTATTCCTTCAATGCCTACCCAATACCCCGCATCGACGAACTAATCGAAAAACTCGGAGACGCTCAATACATCAGCACGTTAGACCTGACCAAGGGCTATTGGCAAGTGCCCTTTGGAGAAGAGGACCGGAAAAAGACAGCCTTTGTAACTCTGGATGGCCTATTCGAATTCAATGTTCTCGCCTTTGGGCTGCACGGAGCCCCAGCGACGTTTCAGCGCCTGATGAATGAGATTCTGAGAGAACACCAAACATTCAGCTCGGCCTACCTTGATGACATTATAATATTCAGTACCTCATGGGAAAGTCACCTAAAACATCTGCAGATCATTCTGGGGAGTCTTCAGGAAGCTGGTCTCCATGTGAACTCAAAAAAAATCACATATAGGCTACCAGAAGGTAAAATTCTTGGGCTATGTTCTGGGACATGGAATTATTGAACCCCAGATAGAGAAGATAAGGGCAATAGCTGATACCCCCTTTCCCAAGAGTAAAAAAGAGATGAGGGCCTTTCTAGGATTAATCGGATATTATCAATGCTTCATCCCCTCCTTTTCAGAAATTGCAGCTCCCCTCACAGACACACTAAAGAAAGAGTGCAAACCAATAGCCCATCAGAGCCCTACCCCCGAGATGTGGCAAGTCTTCAACTCCTAAAAAGAGTCATTACCATCAGTCCGGTGTTATCATCCCCAGACTTCACAAGGCCGTTTATCCTCCACACAGACGCATCTGACTATGGGGAGGGGTCCGTTTTGTCACAGGTGTCCCCGGATGGAGTAGAACATCCAATACTTTACATTAGCAGGAAACTCTTCCCCAGGGAGGTGAAGTGCCCGACAACAGAGAAAGAATGTCTTGCAATTAAATGGGCCGTAGATAAATTAAGATATTATCTGGAAGGAAACCGATTCACCCTATACACCGATCATGCTCCACTACAATGGATGAGCCGTAACATCTCCCAAAATCCCCGGGTCCTGAGATGGTTCCTGACACTCCAACCGTTCTCCTTCAAAGTCTGTCATCATAAGGGGGCCGATAACGGTAGTGCTGACTTTCTTTCACACTTTCCACTCCCCGATGGGGAGATTCCAGGGGGGGTGGTGTGTGATGGGGTGGTGCAGGACAGAGCCGAGACTAACCTAAAACCGACCCCTAAACATGCGAACATTACCATCTCCCCTAATTTCACACAGCAAGCTGAGACTGGAGGCGTTCGGACCCAGCGGTGTTTTTGCCTGACCAGGAAGAAGAACACTGTTTCTTTAACTGGGCTGAGTTCCAGCAAAGTCATGCCCCCGGGCATGACGCGGAGGCGGATGATGGGGTAAATACCAGAAGAGAAGACACACTGGTGTGTTGTACACCCGGAGGAAACGAAGGCGTGAGCGGAGGAGAGAGAGCGAAGGATAGCTTGGAGAGAAGGTGCGGAGAAATATCGGCAGTGGAGACGACCCGAAGAGCAGCGGAGCCAGGAGACCAACATCAAGGCGCATCGCCCAGCCACACTTCAGGGGAAGTGTGGCTTTCCCAGGTATGTTCTCGTATCGCAGACTGGACAGGTAGAAAGGGTTTTAAACCACCCTGAAACACCACTCGAGCGGACCTGTCACTCCCTTCCCCTAGCACCATCGGCAGCGCGTTATAGCATTTCTTTTTTGCTTTAATGATCTGTGCACGTGTGTTAGTTCCTCGCCCCCTTTACCCTGACACTGTAAATATATCAGACACCCGACTGAAGCAAGTCTATTTTTTTTTTAATGGTTGTAACGACATCCGGACCGGCGCCTAAATCCCCACAAGCACCCTGGAGAGGAGAAGAAGAGGACTGGAACTCTGGAAAGAACGTCTCTCCCCAGAAAAGAAGGACACTAAAACCTCTCTCCTGTACTACTAAAGCGTTATGCACCGAAGGCGTTTACTAAAACCAATAAAACCCACTTTACCTTCCTTTCGTGTCCCCTCGAGTCATTCCAGCTCGCCACAGTGGCCTTATCCCTCTGCACACTTTACCACTGCTAAACATTGCTAGAGTGCGTGTGCTCTCCTATTAAAACATGGTGGAATTGGTGTATACCAATTGGCATCCCTAGTAAAGAGGCACCACCTATGCAAAGGACCTGTAGATTAAATGCTACTAGTAGACCTGCAGCAGTGATTGTGCCACACACTTAAGAAGCACTTTAAACATGTCTCGGGCCTGCCAATGCAGCCTCTGAATGTGCAGTTTTAAACTGTCATTTTGACCTGTCAAAATAAACTTTTTTTGCCAGGCCCAAACCGTCCCTTTTAATACGTATATTTCACCCCTCGGGTAGGCCCTAAACTTTCATAGGGCAAGGTGCATTGTATTAAAAAAGTTGGACAATCCACACTCCAGCAGCAATGCTCTGACTCGCTTTCACGAAGGCAACCAAAGAGCTGGGAGAAGAGCCAGGAGAATAACAGAAGTTACACTTTTCTCCTACAGAGCACTTTTGCTGCCATTGTCTTGCTGGGACTTTACTTAGTGTCATATTCCATGAGAGAACTTCTTCGAACCTTTGTTTCCTTTGTAGGCATAGCATTTATCTGACCATGGTTTGGGTTGCATTTTTTTTTAGTATTCATTTTTTTTGTACAGAGTATGATAATGAATGCATTTCTTTTTTCTGCTGCTTATTTCTAGAAATGAGTATTTCTAAACAAACATTTATTTCCTACTGACTATAACCGATCAGGCTTTTATTTTAAGGATTCATCGATAATTGTCTTGCAGATTATTTCAGCTTAAATTCAAAAGAGGTGCCATGAAATGGTTTATTTAGACAGTCAAATGTGTCCTCACACTTGAAAACGTTTTCAATCATCATTTTTCCAATCCGTCCAAAAGGAGTATTACTTTACACTTTAGTTTTATTTTGAGAACAAATCCTCTTTCAAAACATTTTCGCGGTTTACGTATGAACTCTTTTTATACCTGTGGCCTCATTTCCAATGAATTGGTGTACGGCAGTGCTGTATGTGTTTTTGCTGCACTGCTGCAGAATGTTGTTTGCTAGTCTTTCCTCTCTTGCAATTATGGTCTCGCTCTAGGGGCGCGTGTCTGGCTGTTGATTATACACAATAACTGGTTTGCATTTGCCCTGCATCAATGCTTCCAAGTTCTTTTGCCATAGTTGCCAACTCCAACTTCATCAGTTGTAGTTGATTATCACTGAAGGAAGGACCGGCGGGACATGGGCTCCTTACATGGAATAAAGATATCATCTTCACCACATCAGCTGTTCCTGACTCTTTTCTTGTGTATGACCACCCGCTTCACAGCTGCCCTACCCAAATCGAAAGGGCAGGAATGCACTGTATTTAAGAGATATTCTGCATCCCGTCCTTCCAGCCAGCTGACAATATGGTGCCTGCATTGTTGGCAATAAACATGATTCTCCTCATTTCACGTGCACTGGGGAGTTGTACAGTTTTGATGCATTCCCAGGTTTACAGGTCCTTGTAAATCTGGGGCCTCTGGGGAAACATTGGCCCCTCCTCAGCACGCAGGACCATAAGATGCCACCTCCCCGTTTTGCTTTTCGAAGGGCCTCCAATCTAAAGGACAAACTTGTCCACACCAGGATGATAGAGGAGAAAAAGCCAGAAGCCTCGACGGTGCCTAACGGCCACTACCCCTGTGGCAATTGTTCCGTGTGCCACATCACGAATAAATGCAACACCATCCAGCTCAAATCCGGAAAAACCTGGACGTTAAATCACTTTAGCAATTGCAATACTACGAATGTAGTCTACAGATTGAGCTGTGAATGCGGCCTTGAATACATCGGCCTTACGACACGTAAAATCAAACTTCGTATTCAAGAACACTTGAGCACGATACGACAGGGCAAACTAACGACAAAATTAGTGCAACACTGTCATCGTAATAAACACACCTTTACATGGGTAGTACTGGAAAGAGTGATGGGTGAGGCACAGTCTATGGAAAAACGGTTGGCAACCAAAGAAGCGCGCTGGATTTTCCAAGAATCTAGCGAACAACAAGGACTTAACGAGTTACTGGAATGGAATAAACTACGATAACCTAGTTGTTTCCTGGCTTAACAATCTAAAATCCGATGACATATAGATCACACTGTAAATATAGGAATTATTCATTTATCTGATTCAATTTGATAAGTGGTACTTTTGATAATTATATCAGACACTCAGGGTAGCTGACCCTTGCCTTTGTAACTGTAAATACTGAGAACACCCCTCCACCTAAATTCCTGGCCTTTAACACACTATTAATATACTATTAAAGTAGGTCCCTAATGGGCATTAGGAATTAAACGAGGTGATAATGAACAGACTGAAGTGTGTTTCTCCCTTGGAGCCAGCTATAATTTTGTGAAGCTACACTGTTCCAAGATGGCCCCCATGCTTTTTGAGTTCTGGGAGGTGACGTTTGTGCTTGAGGACCGGTAATGTTTTCCGATCCTCTATATCCCCCGCGGAGGCCAGAGTGTTCTGTCTTTATGTTTGTCCCACCGCACAACAATATAATAGGACGCACAGAATATAACAGAATACTAATATAAATAATTTTATGACACCAGATGCTTGTCGGCGGGGACGATCACGTGATTTGCGGATCCAATCAGCGACTTGCTACTCACGTGGTGTTACCGCCCAATCACAGCCAGGCAATGCGGAAATACAGATAAATACACTACGTGCCCTACTCACGGCGCTCCGGTGCTGAGGAAACGCCGTTTGAAGTCCCTCCACTAGTAAGCACGCAGATGCAGGACAACATAATGTTAAGACGGTGAGATTAGAAAAGCTGATTTTAATGCGCGCCCTTATGGCGCTTTTCTTCCGTGTCTCCTGTCCAGGCGAACATAGAAGGGAGGCGAGACCACACTTACCGATTGGAAGTGGGTCTAAGAGTTTTCACAGAGCCAGTTTGGTAATGGTATGAAAGCTAAAGATGTCTCTAGGTAAAGAGCAATTTTTGTCTATTACTGGGTGCAATGTAGAGTTAAATATGCAGTAATGCGACAGGCAGCTGTCTACATATATATATATATATATGTGTTCAATGTTTTTGATTTTCAGCACTTTAAAGCACAGTAATGCTGGCAGTGACACCTTTAATGTACGTTTGCCCTGAAGAAATTGCCTGATACAATACCTAAGGCAATGAAACATGTCAGCTGTGGGCTGAGTATGAGACGATAGGTAGTATTCATAACTCCCCCTTTTATATTACATGTTAACTGCAATGCAACAAGAAAATATAAATAAAGTAAGAGTTGTATCTTGTTGCGCAGTTTGGTGTGTGTTTTATGTTGAACGTTGTTAGTCTGTGTCACATATATGTTGTGTGTACACTGCACCATTCACTGTCTCTTTCTTTACTTGGGGTTTTGGACACGTTTACTTTAAGCTATTTGACACCGATAATGAGAACAGGGCCGACCTGGTGAGTACCAACCAGGGGTCCCATTGGTGGTGCGCCCGTGAGGTGTCATCTAGCTATTCACACCTTTTTCTAAATGTTGTCCTTCTAGTGGATGTTTGTACTGTGTTGTTCGGGTTTCTGTTTATCAGAGATGGGCTTATTTTTAGTTGTGGCAATAGACTGAAACAGAGTTATAATTTCTACAATTAGAGATATTATTAGAATGCTCTTCTGACAATCTAGAACTGTTTACAGTCCCACATATTTCTGTGTTGCCTTGAGGACTAGGTCAATTTTTGATTATCGTTTGATTGAGTGGAGGGCGATCTAGTCCTTGTTGTCCCTCTTGACTCCTATTGTTCGAATACAGTTCTTGTTGGTCCCTGATCTTAGTTTCCTCCTGTATTCTTCTGAGCTTGCTGCCCCTGCCCAACCGGGTTTATCCTCCCTTTTGTCATTTGTTTGATCCCTTTACAGACCTTCTGTTTTCAATACAGCCTTTTAGGTATGTACGTCCTTGGTATTTGAGTCACAACTGCACGATACATTATTTACTGTATTACTCACATTACACGCAGTATGTATGATCCGTACATGTACAGTGGCACTCGAATACAGAGACCTCAGACAATGCTGTCCTGTTTGATTAAGAGGTTGATGAGTTATTTTAACCCAGATTCACTTATTCACCTGGTCACTTACTCACCTGGTCACTTACACATCTCAAGAGACGGCGTCGTAGATGCACTTCGACACAAATGCTTCTGGTTGCACTAAGATGTAACAAGGTTTATTGCTGGTATTGTACACCAGTGGAAGCGGCACTAGAATTTCGCATGAAACAATGAAAAGCTGCATCATTGTGACTGTACTCTCGCACATAGAATGCCACATTGTTACTTATTTGTATTTTCAGCCCTGAGGATTCGCAATAGAGATGAAACACGTGTCGGCTGGCTGTTTGACAGAATAAATGATTCCAACGGACAACTCTCCTTCTGGAGATTCCTAGAACCTTCTGTCGCTTTGTCTTTTATACTGAACCGTTATTTGTTACATAACAAATGTTTTACTGTCAAAGTGGACACCAACAGATGTTAAAAACAACATAGGAAAAATAAGAGAGCTCGACTATTCCAACCTAGAGACCAGCCAGAAAAGACAAAAAGGCGTGTTACGATAAAGGTAAGAAATGGACACGGCTCGAGGTGAACGATTAGGCTCTGGTTTTATTGCCCTCTTTCACAAGGAAATTTCAAGCAGAATGGATGGGACCGTATGAAGTGATTGATACTATTAGGAAAACGACTTACAAGTTACAGAACTCCCCCGGAAAGACATAGACCTACCACATTAATGGTTTAAAGAAGTGGATCGGGCCTCCCCCTAAGGCCAATCACCTCACCATAACCACAAGGGCATCGTCCACTTCAACATTAGAAGGGCTGGTGGTTAATGAAGACCTTAGACGAACAGAGCAAGAGAGCTCACATAACATACTGGTTCCTTTTGCATCACTGTTTTCGGATCTGCCTGAGAAGACCACAATGATAGAACACAGAATAGAAACACCAGATGGAGCTATAGTCAAACAACGGTCCTACCGGATACCTGCCGCCAAAAGATCAGCTATACAGAAAGAGGTCCAGGAAATGCTAAAACTAGACGTGATCTGACCCTCCCGTATTGAATTTATTTTGAAAGTTTTATATAGCGCGGACAAGATCCTTGCAGATATCAGAGCGCTTTACAAAGAGAGGTACATGAGGGAGCATAGTTAGACAGATAAATCAATAGGTCAAATAGTACAAATAGGTGGCAACAAAGCCATACATGAGTACAAAATATTACAAATAGGTGGCTACACAGCCAAACATGTGCGTAATAAGACAGTTAATACAAATAATCAAGAGGGTCAAACATGTAGTATAGATCGGTGTAGAGTACTAACAGTGTTCGAGATAGTAGTTCAGGTGTATTTAGCCATGAGGATAGCTTTTACTTCATTTTTAAAGAGTGTGGTGGAAGAGATAAGCCTGGTGTCGGGCGGGAGAGAGTTCCAGATCCTAGGCGCCATTCCTGAGAAGGAGCGCTTATATGTTTTTTCCTTCCGGAATCTTCGAGGTTTCAACAGAAGATTGTTTGTGCCTCTGGTGTTTCTAGCTCCTCCAGAGATTGTCAGTTTCTGAGCGAGGTATCCGGGTGAGTTTAGATGTACCGCCTTGTGTGTCATGCATGCGATTTTCAGATGTATTCTAGCTTCAAAAGGCAGCCAGTTCAGGGATTTCAAGTCAGGGGTAATATGGGAGTGTTTTTTTGACCCAGTGATGAGTCTCGCTGCAGCGTTTAGAGAAGCTCTTAGGGGTGCGGTTGTAGTTGGGGGGAGTCCACAGAGGGCGATGCTGCCGTATTCAATTCGAGGGATGACTGGTGCTTGTACTGCGGTTTGGAAGTCTTTGGCTGGGAGGTAGGGTTTAAGTTTCCTCAGAGTGTTGATCTGGAAGTTTGCTCCCTTTGTTGCCTTGCTGATATGTTGCTGCATGTTCAGATCGGTGTCGAGTGTTATGCCTAGGGATTTTGCTGAGTCCACGATGGTGGGTTGGACATTGAGTGCGGTTAGGTCTTTAAGCCAAATTTGAGTGGTGGAGACCTTCGCTGGAGGTGAGATCAGAAGGAACTCTGTTTTCAGGGCATTGAGTTTGAGATGATTATCGGCAAGCCAGGATTGGGTGCATCTGATCGTTGAGTTCAGGAGCAAGATGTCCTTGGGGGACTGTAATTTGAGATAAAGTTGGGTGTCATCTGCGTACATGTGAAATTGTACATTGGATGCTTGTAGTAGGGTGGTGAGAGGATCCATGACTAGGTTGAACAGAGTTGGGGATAGAGAGGATCCTTGGGGGACACCTAGCGTTACGGGTATTGGCGAGGACATCAGGTTGTTGCTCTTGAATTTCTGCGACCAAGCATGTGTCGTCTGCGACCAAGCAATGGTCGTCATCGATTGTAATGGTGCCCAAAACCGATGGAAGTACGAGATTTTGTATGGACTTTCGCGCACTAAATTCTGTTTATTCCTTCAATGCCTACCCAATACCCCGCATCGACGAACTAATCGAAAAACTCGGAGACGCTCAATACATCAGCACGTTAGACCTGACCAAGGGCTATTGGCAAGTGCCCTTTGGAGAAGAGGACCGGAAAAAGACAGCCTTTGTAACTCTGGATGGCCTATTCGAATTCAATGTTCTCGCCTTTGGGCTGCACGGAGCCCCAGCGACGTTTCAGCGCCTGATGAATGAGATTCTGAGAGAACACCAAACATTCAGCTCGGCCTACCTTGATGACATTATAATATTCAGTACCTCATGGGAAAGTCACCTAAAACATCTGCAGATCATTCTGGGAGTCTTCAGGAAGCTGGTCTCCATGTGAACTCAAAAAAAATCACATATAGGCTACCAGAAGGTAAAATTCTTGGGCTATGTTCTGGGACATGGAATTATTGAACCCCAGATAGAGAAGATAAGGGCAATAGCTGATACCCCCTTTCCCAAGAGTAAAAAAGAGATGAGGGCCTTTCTAGGATTAATCGGATATTATCAATGCTTCATCCCCTCCTTTTCAGAAATTGCAGCTCCCCTCACAGACACACTAAAGAAAGAGTGCAAACCAATAGCCCATCAGAGCCCTACCCCCGAGATGTGGCAAGTCTTCAACTCCTAAAAAGAGTCATTACCATCAGTCCGGTGTTATCATCCCCAGACTTCACAAGGCCGTTTATCCTCCACACAGACGCATCTGACTATGGGGAGGGGTCCGTTTTGTCACAGGTGTCCCCGGAATGGAGTAGAACATCCAATACTTTACATTAGCAGGAAACTCTTCCCCAGGGAGGTGAAGTGCCCGACAACAGAGAAAGAATGTCTTGCAATTAAATGGGCCGTAGATAAATTAAGATATTATCTGGAAGGAAACCGATTCACCCTATACACCGATCATGCTCCACTACAATGGATGAGCCGTAACATCTCCCAAAATCCCCGGGTCCTGAGATGGTTCCTGACACTCCAACCGTTCTCCTTCAAAGTCTGTCATCATAAGGGGGCCGATAACGGTAGTGCTGACTTTCTTTCACGCTTTCCACTCCCCGATGGGGAGATTCCAGGGGGGGTGGTGTGTGATGGGGTGGTGCAGGACAGAGCCGAGACTAACCTAAAACCGACCCCTAAACATGCGAACAGTACCATCTCCCCTAATTTCACACAGCAAGCTGAGACTGGAGGCGTTCGGACCCAGCGGTGTTTTTGCCTGACCAGGAAGAAGAACACTGTTTCTTTAACTGGGCTGAGTTCCAGCAAAGTCATGCCCCCGGGCATGACGCGGAGGCGGATGATGGGGTAAATACCATAAGAGAAGACACACTGGTGTGTTGTACACCCGGAGGAAACGAAGGCGTGAGCGGAGGAGAGAGAGCGAAGGATAGCTTGGAGAGAAGGTGCGGAGAAATATCGCCAGTGGAGACGACCCGAAGAGCAGCGGAGCCAGGAGGCCAACATCAAGGCGCATCGCCCAGCCACACTTCAGGGGAAGTGTGGCTTTCCCAGGTATGTTCTCGTATCGCAGACTGGACAGGTAGAAAGGGTTTTAAACCACCCTGAAACACCACTCGAGCGGACCTGTCACTCCCTTCCCCTAGCACCATCGGCAGCGCGTTATAGCATTTCTTTTTTGCTTTAATGATCTGTGCACGTGTGTTAGTTCCTCGCCCCCTTTACCCTGACACTGTAAATATATCAGACACCCGACTGAAGCAAGTCTATTTTTTTTTTAATGGTTGTAACGACATCCGGACCGGCGCCTAAATCCCCACAAGCACCCTGGAGAGGAGAAGAAGAGGACTGGAACTCTGGAAAGAACGTCTCTCCCCAGAAAAGAAGGACACTAAAACCTCTCTCCTGTACTACTAAAGCGTTATGCACCGAAGGCGTTTACTAAAACCAATAAAACCCACTTTACCTTCCTTTCGTGTCCCCTCGAGTCATTCCAGCTCGCCACAGTGGCCTTATCCCTCTGCACACTTTACCACTGCTAAACATTGCTAGAGTGCGTGTGCTCTCCTATTAAAACATGGTGGAATTGGTGTATACCAATTGGCATCCCTAGTAAAGAGGCACCACCTATGCAAAGGACCTGTAGATTAAATGCTACTAGTAGACCTGCAGCAGTGATTGTGCCACACACTTAAGAAGCACTTTAAACATGTCTCGGGCCTGCCAATGCAGCCTCTGAATGTGCAGTTTTAAACTGTCATTTTGACCTGTCAAAATAAACTTTTTTTGCCAGGCCCAAACCGTCCCTTTTAATACGTATATTTCACCCCTGGGGTAGGCCCTAAACTTTCATAGGGCAAAGTGCATTGTATTAAAAAAGTTGGACAATCCACACTCCAGCAGCAATGCTCTGACTCGCTTTCACGAAGGCAACCAAAGAGCTGGGAGAAGAGCCAGGAGAATAACAGAAGTTACACTTTTCTCCTACAGAGCACTTTTGCTGCCATTGTCTTGCTGGGACTTTACTTAGTGTCATATTCCATGAGAGAACTTCTTCGAACCTTTGTTTCCTTTGTAGGCATAGCATTTATCTGACCATGGTTTGGGTTGCATTTTTTTTTAGTATTCATTTTTTTCGTACAGAGTATGATAATGAATGCATTTCTTTTTTCTGCTGCTTATTTCTAGAAATGAGTATTTCTAAACAAACATTTATTTCCTACTGACTATAACCGATCAGGCTTTTATTTTAAGGATTCATCGATAATTGTCTTGCAGATTATTTCAGCTTAAATTCAAAAGAGGTGCCATGAAATGGTTTATTTAGACAGTCAAATGTGTCCTCACACTTGAAAACGTTTTCAATCATCATTTTTCCAATCCGTCCAAAAGGAGTATTACTTTACACTTTAGTTTTATTTTGAGAACAAATCCTCTTTCAAAACATTTTCGCGGTTTACGTATGAACTCTTTTTATACCTGTGGCCTCATTTCCAATGAATTGGTGTACGGCAGTGCTGTATGTGTTTTTGCTGCACTGCTGCAGAATGTTGTTTGCTAGTCTTTCCTCTCTTGCAATTATGGTCTCGCTCTAGGGGCGCGTGTCTGGCTGTTGATTATACACAATAACTGGTTTGCATTTGCCCTGCATCAATGCTTCCAAGTTCTTTTGCCATAGTTGCCAACTCCAACTTCATCAGTTGTAGTTGATTATCACTGAAGGAAGGACCGGCGGGACATGGGCTCCTTACATGGAATAAAGATATCATCTTCACCACATCAGCTGTTCCTGACTCTTTTCTTGTGTATGACCACCCGCTTCACAGCTGCCCTACCCAAATCGAAAGGGCAGGAATGCACTGTATTTAAGAGATATTCTGCATCCCGTCCTTCCAGCCAGCTGACAATATGGTGCCTGCATTGTTGGCAATAAACATGATTCTCCTCATTTCACGTGCACTGGGGAGTTGTACAGTTTTGATGCATTCCCAGGTTTACAGGTCCTTGTAAATCTGGGGCCTCTGGGGAAACATTGGCCCCTCCTCAGCACGCAGGACCATAAGATGCCACCTCCCCGTTTTGCTTTTCGAAGGGCCTCCAATCTAAAGGACAAACTTGTCCACACCAGGATGATAGAGGAGAAAAAGCCAGAAGCCTCGACGGTGCCTAACGGCCACTACCCCTGTGGCAATTGTTCCGTGTGCCACATAATAAATGCAACACCATCCAGCTCAAATCCGGAAAAAAACCTGGACGTTAAATCACTTTAGCAATTGCAATACTACGAATGTAGTCTACAGATTGAGCTGTGAATGCGGCCTTGAATACATCGGCCTTACGACACGTAAAATCAAACTTCGTATTCAAGAACACTTGAGCACGATACGACAGGGCAAACTAACGACAAAATTAGTGCAACACTGTCATCGTAATAAACACACCTTTACATGGGTAGTACTGGAAAGAGTGATGGGTGAGGCACAGTCTATGGAAAAACGGTTGGCAACCAAAGAAGCGCGCTGGATTTTCCAAGAATCTAGCGAACAACAAGGACTTAACGAGTTACTGGAATGGAATAAACTACGATAACCTAGTTGTTTCCTGGCTTAACAATCTAAAATCCGATGACATATAGATCACACTGTAAATATAGGAATTATTCATTTATCTGATTCAATTTGATAAGTGGTACTTTTGATAATTATATCAGACACTCAGGGTAGCTGACCCTTGCCTTTTGTAACTGTAAATACTGAGAACACCCCTCCACCTAAATTCCTGGCCTTTAACACACTATTAATATACTATTAAAGTAGGTCCCTAATGGGCATTAGGAATTAAACGAGGTGATAATGAACAGACTGAAGTGTGTTTCTCCCTTGGAGCCAGCTATAATTTTGTGAAGCTACACTGTTCCAAGATGGCCCCCATGCTTTTTTGAGTTCTGAGAGGTGTGAGTTGTGCTTGAGGACCGGTAATGTTTTCCGATCCTCTATATCCCCCGCGGAGGCCAGAGTGTTCTGTCTTTATGTTTGTCCCACCGCACAACAATATAATAGGACGCACAGAATATAACAGAATACTAATATAAATAATTTTATGACACCAGATGCTTGCCGGCGGGGACGATCACGTGATTTGCGGATCCAATCAGCGACTTGCTACTCACGTGGTGTTACCGCCCAATCACAGCCAGGCAATGCGGAAATACAGATAAATACACTACGTGCCCTACTCACGGCGCTCCGGTGCTGAGGAAACGCCGTTTGAAGTCCCTCCACTAGTAAGCACGCAGATGCAGGACAACATAATGTTAAGACGGTGAGATTAGAAAAGCTGATTTTAATGCGCGCCCTTATGGCGCTTTTCTTCCGTGTCTCCTGTCCAGGCGAACATAGAAGGCAGGCGAGACCACACTTACCGATTGGAAGTGGGTCTAAGAGTTTTCACAGAGCCAGTTTGGTAATGGTATGAAAGCTAAAGATGTCTCTAGGTAAAGAGCAATTTTTGTCTATTACTGGGTGCAATGTAGAGTTAAATATGCAGTAATGCTACAGGCAGCTGTCTACATATATATATATATATATGTGTTCAATGTTTTTGATTTTCAGCACTTTAAAGCACAGTAATGCTGGCAGTGACACCTTTAATGTACGTTTGCCCTGAAGAAATTGCCTGATACAATACCTAAGGCAATGAAACATGTCAGCTGTGGGCTGAGTATGAGACGATAGGTAGTATTCATAACTCCCCCTTTTATATTACATGTTAACTGCAATGCAACAAGAAAATATAAATAAAGTAAGAGTTGTATCTTGTTGCGCAGTTTTGTGTGTGTTATATGTTGAACGTTGTTAGTCTGTGTCACATATATGTTGTGTGTACACTGCACCATTCACTGTCTCTTTCTTTACTTGGGGTTTTGGACACGTTTACTTTAAGCTATTTGACACCGATGATGAGAACAGGGCCGACCTGGTGAGTACCAACCAGGGGTCCCATTGGTGGTGCGCCCGTGAGGTGTCATCTAGCTATTCACACCGTTTTCTAAATGTTGTCCTTCTAGTGGATGTTTGTACTGTGTTGTTCGGGTTTCTGTTTATCAGAGATGGGCTTATTTTTAGTTTTGGCAATAGACTGAAACAGAGTTATAATTTCTACAATTAGAGATATTATTAGAATGCTCTTCTGACAATCTAGAACTGTTTACAGTCCCACATATTTCTGTGTTGCCTTGAGGACTAGGTCAATTTTTGATTATCGTTTGATTGAGTGGAGGGCGATCTAGTCCTTGTTGTCCCTCTTGACTCCTATTGTTCGAATACAGTTCTTGTTGGTCCCTGATCTTAGTTTCCTCCTGTATTCTTCTGAGCTTGCTGCCCCTGCCCAACCGGGTTTATCCTCCCTTTTGTCATTTGTTTGATCCCTTTACAGACCTTCTGTTTTCAATACAGCCTTTTAGGTATGTACGTCCTTGGTATTTGAGTCACAACTGCACGATACATTATTTACTGTATTACTCACATTACACGCAGTATGTATGATCCGTACATGTACAGTGGCACTCGAATACAGAGACCTCAGACAATGCTGTCCTGTTTGATTAAGAGGTTGATGAGTTATTTTAACCCAGATTCACTTATTCACCTGGTCACTTACTCACCTGGTCACTTACACATCTCAAGAGACGGCGTCGTAGATGCACTTCGACACAAATGCTTCTGGTTGCACTAAGATGTAACAAGGTTTATTGCTGGTATTGTACACCAGTGGAAGCGGCACTAGAATTTCGCATGAAACAATGAAAAGCTGCATCATTGTGACTGTACTCTCGCACATAGAATGCCACATTGTTACTTATTTGTATTTTCAGCCCTGAGGATTCGCAATAGAGATGAAACACGTGTCGGCTGGCTGTTTGACAGAATAAATGATTCCAACGGACAACTCTCCTTCTGGAGATTCCTAGAACCTTCTGTCGCTTTGTCTTTTATACTGAACCGTTATTTGTTACATAACAAATGTTTTACTGTCAAAGTGGACACCAACAGATGTTAAAAACAACATAGGAAAAATAAGAGAGCTCGACTATTCCAACCTAGAGACCAGCCAGAAAAGACAAAAAGGCGTGTTACGATAAAGGTAAGAAATGGACACGGCTCGAGGTGAACGATTAGGCTCTGGTTTTATTGCCCTCTTTCACAAGGAAATTTCAAGCAGAATGGATGGGACCGTATGAAGTGATTGATACTATTAGGAAAACGACTTACAAGTTACAGAACTCCCCCGGAAAGACATAGACCTACCACATTAATGGTTTAAAGAAGTGGATCGGGCCTCCCCCTAAGGCCAATCACCTCACCATAACCACAAGGGCATCGTCCACTTCAACATTAGAAGGGCTGGTGGTTAATGAAGACCTTAGACGAACAGAGCAAGAGAGCTCACATAACATACTGGTTCCTTTTGCATCACTGTTTTCGGATCTGCCTGAGAAGACCACAATGATAGAACACAGAATAGAAACACCAGATGGAGCTATAGTCAAACAACGGTCCTACCGGATACCTGCCGCCAAAAGATCAGCTATACAGAAAGAGGTCCAGGAAATGCTAAAACTAGACGTGATCTGACCCTCCCGTATTGAATTTATTTTGAAAGTTTTATATAGCGCGGACAAGATCCTTGCAGATATCAGAGCGCTTTACAAAGAGAGGTACATGAGGGAGCATAGTTAGACAGATAAATCAATAGGTCAAATAGTACAAATAGGTGGCAACAAAGCCATACATGAGTACAAAATATTACAAATAGGTGGCTACACAGCCAAACATGTGCGTAATAAGACAGTTAATACAAATAATCAAGAGGGTCAAACATGTAGTATAGATCGGTGTAGAGTACTAACAGTGTTCGAGATAGTAGTTCAGGTGTATTTAGCCATGAGGATAGCTTTTACTTCATTTTTAAAGAGTGTGGTGGAAGAGATAAGCCTGGTGTCGGGCGGGAGAGAGTTCCAGATCCTAGGCGCCATTCCTGAGAAGGAGCGCTTATATGTTTTTTCCTTCCGGAATCTTCGAGGTTTCAACAGAAGATTGTTTGTGCCTCTGGTGTTTCTAGCTCCTCCAGAGATTGTCAGTTTCTGAGCGAGGTATCCGGGTGAGTTTAGATGTACCGCCTTGTGTGTCATGCATGCGATTTTCAGATGTATTCTAGCTTCAAAAGGCAGCCAGTTCAGGGATTTCAAGTCAGGGGTAATATGGGAGTGTTTTTTTGACCCAGTGATGAGTCTCGCTGCAGCGTTTAGAGAAGCTCTTAGGGGTGCGGTTGTAGTTGGGGGGAGTCCACAGAGGGCGATGCTGCCGTATTCAATTCGAGGGATGACTGGTGCTTGTACTGCGGTTTGGAAGTCTTTGGCTGGGAGGTAGGGTTTAAGTTTCCTCAGAGTGTTGATCTGGAAGTTTGCTCCCTTTGTTGCCTTGCTGATATGTTGCTGCATGTTCAGATCGGTGTCGAGTGTTATGCCTAGGGATTTTGCTGAGTCCACGATGGTGGGTTGGACATTGAGTGCGGTTAGGTCTTTAAGCCAAATTTGAGTGGTGGAGACCTTCGCTGGAGGTGAGATCAGAAGGAACTCTGTTTTCAGGGCATTGAGTTTGAGATGATTATCGGCAAGCCAGGATTGGGTGCATCTGATCGTTGAGTTCAGGAGCAAGATGTCCTTGGGGGACTGTAATTTGAGATAAAGTTGGGTGTCATCTGCGTACATGTGAAATTGTACATTGGATGCTTGTAGTAGGGTGGTGAGAGGATCCATGACTAGGTTGAACAGAGTTGGGGATAGAGAGGATCCTTGGGGGACACCTAGCGTTACGGGTATTGGCGAGGACATCAGGTTGTTGCTCTTGAATTTCTGCGACCAAGCATGTGTCGTCTGCGACCAAGCAATGGTCGTCATCGATTGTAATGGTGCCCAAAACCGATGGAAGTACGAGATTTTGTATGGACTTTCGCGCACTAAATTCTGTTTATTCCTTCAATGCCTACCCAATACCCCGCATCGACGAACTAATCGAAAAACTCGGAGACGCTCAATACATCAGCACGTTAGACCTGACCAAGGGCTATTGGCAAGTGCCCTTTGGAGAAGAGGACCGGAAAAAGACAGCCTTTGTAACTCTGGATGGCCTATTCGAATTCAATGTTCTCGCCTTTGGGCTGCACGGAGCCCCAGCGACGTTTCAGCGCCTGATGAATGAGATTCTGAGAGAACACCAAACATTCAGCTCGGCCTACCTTGATGACATTATAATATTCAGTACCTCATGGGAAAGTCACCTAAAACATCTGCAGATCATTCTGGGGAGTCTTCAGGAAGCTGGTCTCCATGTGAACTCAAAAAAAATCACATATAGGCTACCAGAAGGTAAAATTCTTGGGCTATGTTCTGGGACATGGAATTATTGAACCCCAGATAGAGAAGATAAGGGCAATAGCTGATACCCCCTTTCCCAAGAGTAAAAAAGAGATGAGGGCCTTTCTAGGATTAATCGGATATTATCAATGCTTCATCCCCTCCTTTTCAGAAATTGCAGCTCCCCTCACAGACACACTAAAGAAAGAGTGCAAACCAATAGCCCATCAGAGCCCTACCCCCGAGATGTGGCAAGTCTTCAACTCCTAAAAAGAGTCATTACCATCAGTCCGGTGTTATCATCCCCAGACTTCACAAGGCCGTTTATCCTCCACACAGACGCATCTGACTATGGGGAGGGGTCCGTTTTGTCACAGGTGTCCCCGGATGGAGTAGAACATCCAATACTTTACATTAGCAGGAAACTCTTCCCCAGGGAGGTGAAGTGCCCGACAACAGAGAAAGAATGTCTTGCAATTAAATGGGCCGTAGATAAATTAAGATATTATCTGGAAGGAAACCGATTCACCCTATACACCGATCATGCTCCACTACAATGGATGAGCCGTAACATCTCCCAAAATCCCCGGGTCCTGAGATGGTTCCTGACACTCCAACCGTTCTCCTTCAAAGTCTGTCATCATAAGGGGGCCGATAACGGTAGTGCTGACTTTCTTTCACGCTTTCCACTCCCCGATGGGGAGATTCCAGGGGGGGTGGTGTGTGATGGGGTGGTGCAGGACAGAGCCGAGACTAACCTAAAACCGACCCCTAAACATGCGAACAGTACCATCTCCCCTAATTTCACACAGCAAGCTGAGACTGGAGGTGTTCGGACCCAGCGGTGTTTTTGCCTGACCAGGAAGAAGAACACTGTTTCTTTAACTGGGCTGAGTTCCAGCAAAGTCATGCCCCCGGGCATGACGCGGAGGCGGATGATGGGGTAAATACCATAAGAGAAGACACACTGGTGTGTTGTACACCCGGAGGAAACGAAGGCGTGAGCGGAGGAGAGAGAGCGAAGGATAGCTTGGAGAGAAGGTGCGGAGAAATATCGCCAGTGGAGACGACCCGAAGAGCAGCGGAGCCAGGAGGCCAACATCAAGGCGCATCGCCCAGCCACACTTCAGGGGAAGTGTGGCTTTCCCAGGTATGTTCTCGTATCGCAGACTGGACAGGTAGAAAGGGTTTTAAACCACCCTGAAACACCACTCGAGCAGACCTGTCACTCCCTTCCCCTAGCACCATCGGCAGCGCGTTATAGCATTTCTTTTTTGCTTTAATGATCTGTGCACGTGTGTTAGTTCCTCGCCCCCTTTACCCTGACACTGTAAATATATCAGACACCCGACTGAAGCAAGTCTATTTTTTTTTTAATGGTTGTAACGACATCCGGACCGGCGCCTAAATCCCCACAAGCACCCTGGAGAGGAGAAGAAGAGGACTGGAACTCTGGAAAGAACGTCTCTCCCCAGAAAAGAAGGACACTAAAACCTCTCTCCTGTACTACTAAAGCGTTATGCACCGAAGGCGTTTACTAAAACCAATAAAACCCACTTTACCTTCCTTTCGTGTCCCCTCGAGTCATTCCAGCTCGCCACAGTGGCCTTATCCCTCTGCACACTTTACCACTGCTAAACATTGCTAGAGTGCGTGTGCTCTCCTATTAAAACATGGTGGAATTGGTGTATACCAATTGGCATCCCTAGTAAAGAGGCACCACCTATGCAAAGGACCTGTAGATTAAATGCTACTAGTAGACCTGCAGCAGTGATTGTGCCACACACTTAAGAAGCACTTTAAACATGTCTCGGGCCTGCCAATGCAGCCTCTGAATGTGCAGTTTTAAACTGTCATTTTGACCTGTCAAAATAAACTTTTTTTGCCAGGCCCAAACCGTCCCTTTTAATACGTATATTTCACCCCTGGGGTAGGCCCTAAACTTTCATAGGGCAAAGTGCATTGTATTAAAAAAGTTGGACAATCCACACTCCAGCAGCAATGCTCTGACTCGCTTTCACGAAGGCAACCAAAGAGCTGGGAGAAGAGCCAGGAGAATAACAGAAGTTACACTTTTCTCCTACAGAGCACTTTTGCTGCCATTGTCTTGCTGGGACTTTACTTAGTGTCATATTCCATGAGAGAACTTCTTCGAACCTTTGTTTCCTTTGTAGGCATAGCATTTATCTGACCATGGTTTGGGTTGCATTTTTTTTTAGTATTCATTTTTTTCGTACAGAGTATGATAATGAATGCATTTCTTTTTTCTGCTGCTTATTTCTAGAAATGAGTATTTCTAAACAAACATTTATTTCCTACTGACTATAACCGATCAGGCTTTTATTTTAAGGATTCATCGATAATTGTCTTGCAGATTATTTCAGCTTAAATTCAAAAGAGGTGCCATGAAATGGTTTATTTAGACAGTCAAATGTGTCCTCACACTTGAAAACGTTTTCAATCATCATTTTTCCAATCCGTCCAAAAGGAGTATTACTTTACACTTTAGTTTTATTTTGAGAACAAATCCTCTTTCAAAACATTTTCGCGGTTTACGTATGAACTCTTTTTATACCTGTGGCCTCATTTCCAATGAATTGGTGTACGGCAGTGCTGTATGTGTTTTTGCTGCACTGCTGCAGAATGTTGTTTGCTAGTCTTTCCTCTCTTGCAATTATGGTCTCGCTCTAGGGGCGCGTGTCTGGCTGTTGATTATACACAATAACTGGTTTGCATTTGCCCTGCATCAATGCTTCCAAGTTCTTTTGCCATAGTTGCCAACTCCAACTTCATCAGTTGTAGTTGATTATCACTGAAGGAAGGACCGGCGGGACATGGGCTCCTTACATGGAATAAAGATATCATCTTCACCACATCAGCTGTTCCTGACTCTTTTCTTGTGTATGACCACCCGCTTCACAGCTGCCCTACCCAAATCGAAAGGGCAGGAATGCACTGTATTTAAGAGATATTCTGCATCCCGTCCTTCCAGCCAGCTGACAATATGGTGCCTGCATTGTTGGCAATAAACATGATTCTCCTCATTTCACGTGCACTGGGGAGTTGTACAGTTTTGATGCATTCCCAGGTTTACAGGTCCTTGTAAATCTGGGGCCTCTGGGGAAACATTGGCCCCTCCTCAGCACGCAGGACCATAAGATGCCACCTCCCCGTTTTGCTTTTCGAAGGGCCTCCAATCTAAAGGACAAACTTGTCCACACCAGGATGATAGAGGAGAAAAAGCCAGAAGCCTCGACGGTGCCTAACGGCCACTACCCCTGTGGCAATTGTTCCGTGTGCCACATCACGAATAAATGCAACACCATCCAGCTCAAATCCGGAAAAACCTGGACGTTAAATCACTTTAGCAATTGCAATACTACGAATGTAGTCTACAGATTGAGCTGTGAATGCGGCCTTGAATACATCGGCCTTACGACACGTAAAATCAAACTTCGTATTCAAGAACACTTGAGCACGATACGACAGGGCAAACTAACGACAAAATTAGTGCAACACTGTCATCGTAATAAACACACCTTTACATGGGTAGTACTGGAAAGAGTGATGGGTGAGGCACAGTCTATGGAAAAACGGTTGGCAACCAAAGAAGCGCGCTGGATTTTCCAAGAATCTAGCGAACAACAAGGACTTAACGAGTTACTGGAATGGAATAAACTACGATAACCTAGTTGTTTCCTGGCTTAACAATCTAAAATCCGATGACATATAGATCACACTGTAAATATAGGAATTATTCATTTATCTGATTCAATTTGATAAGTGGTACTTTTGATAATTATATCAGACACTCAGGGTAGCTGACCCTTGCCTTTGTAACTGTAAATACTGAGAACACCCCTCCACCTAAATTCCTGGCCTTTAACACACTATTAATATACTATTAAAGTAGGTCCCTAATGGGCATTAGGAATTAAACGAGGTGATAATGAACAGACTGAAGTGTGTTTCTCCCTTGGAGCCAGCTATAATTTTGTGAAGCTACACTGTTCCAAGATGGCCCCCATGCTTTTTGAGTTCTGAGAGGTGACGTTTGTGCTTGAGGACCGGTAATGTTTTCCGATCCTCTATATCCCCCGCGGAGGCCAGAGTGTTCTGTCTTTATGTTTGTCCCACCGCACAACAATATAATAGGACGCACAGAATATAACAGAATACTAATATAAATAATTTTATGACACCAGATGCTTGCCGGCGGGGACGATCACGTGATTTGCGGATCCAATCAGCGACTTGCTACTCACGTGGTGTTACCGCCCAATCACAGCCAGGCAATGCGGAAATACAGATAAATACACTACGTGCCCTACTCACGGCGCTCCGGTGCTGAGGAAACGCCGTTTGAAGTCCCTCCACTAGTAAGCACGCAGATGCAGGACAACATAATGTTAAGACGGTGAGATTAGAAAAGCTGATTTTAATGCGCGCCCTTATGGCGCTTTTCTTCCGTGTCTCCTGTCCAGGCGAACATAGAAGGCAGGCGAGACCACACTTACCGATTGGAAGTGGGTCTAAGAGTTTTCACAGAGCCAGTTTGGTAATGGTATGAAAGCTAAAGATGTCTCTAGGTAAAGAGCAATTTTTGTCTATTACTGGGTGCAATGTAGAGTTAAATATGCAGTAATGCTACAGGCAGCTGTCTACATATATATATATATATATGTGTTCAATGTTTTTGATTTTCAGCACTTTAAAGCACAGTAATGCTGGCAGTGACACCTTTAATGTACGTTTGCCCTGAAGAAATTGCCTGATACAATACCTAAGGCAATGAAACATGTCAGCTGTGGGCTGAGTATGAGACGATAGGTAGTATTCATAACTCCCCCTTTTATATTACATGTTAACTGCAATGCAACAAGAAAATATAAATAAAGTAAGAGTTGTATCTTGTTGCGCAGTTTTGTGTGTGTTATATGTTGAACGTTGTTAGTCTGTGTCACATATATGTTGTGTGTACACTGCACCATTCACTGTCTCTTTCTTTACTTGGGGTTTTGGACACGTTTACTTTAAGCTATTTGACACCGATGATGAGAACAGGGCCGACCTGGTGAGTACCAACCAGGGGTCCCATTGGTGGTGCGCCCGTGAGGTGTCATCTAGCTATTCACACCTTTTTCTAAATGTTGTCCTTCTAGTGGATGTTTGTACTGTGTTGTTCGGGTTTCTGTTTATCAGAGATGGGCTTATTTTTAGTTTTGGCAATAGACTGAAACAGAGTTATAATTTCTACAATTAGAGATATTATTAGAATGCTCTTCTGACAATCTAGAACTGTTTACAGTCCCACATATTTCTGTGTTGCCTTGAGGACTAGGTCAATTTTTGATTATCGTTTGATTGAGTGGAGGGCGATCTAGTCCTTGTTGTCCCTCTTGACTCCTATTGTTCGAATACAGTTCTTGTTGGTCCCTGATCTTAGTTTCCTCCTGTATTCTTCTGAGCTTGCTGCCCCTGCCCAACCGGGTTTATCCTCCCTTTTGTCATTTGTTTGATCCCTTTACAGACCTTCTGTTTTCAATACAGCCTTTTAGGTATGTACGTCCTTGGTATTTGAGTCACAACTGCACGATACATTATTTACTGTATTACTCACATTACACGCAGTATGTATGATCCGTACATGTACAGTGGCACTCGAATACAGAGACCTCAGACAATGCTGTCCTGTTTGATTAAGAGGTTGATGAGTTATTTTAACCCAGATTCACTTATTCACCTGGTCACTTACTCACCTGGTCACTTACACATCTCAAGAGACGGCGTCGTAGATGCACTTCGACACAAATGCTTCTGGTTGCACTAAGATGTAACAAGGTTTATTGCTGGTATTGTACACCAGTGGAAGCGGCACTAGAATTTCGCATGAAACAATGAAAAGCTGCATCATTGTGACTGTACTCTCGCACATAGAATGCCACATTGTTACTTATTTGTATTTTCAGCCCTGAGGATTCGCAATAGAGATGAAACACGTGTCGGCTGGCTGTTTGACAGAATAAATGATTCCAACGGACAACTCTCCTTCTGGAGATTCCTAGAACCTTCTGTCGCTTTGTCTTTTATACTGAACCGTTATTTGTTACATAACAAATGTTTTACTGTCAAAGTGGACACCAACAGATGTTAAAAACAACATAGGAAAAATAAGAGAGCTCGACTATTCCAACCTAGAGACCAGCCAGAAAAGACAAAAAGGCGTGTTACGATAAAGGTAAGAAATGGACACGGCTCGAGGTGAACGATTAGGCTCTGGTTTTATTGCCCTCTTTCACAAGGAAATTTCAAGCAGAATGGATGGGACCGTATGAAGTGATTGATACTATTAGGAAAACGACTTACAAGTTACAGAACTCCCCCGGAAAGACATAGACCTACCACATTAATGGTTTAAAGAAGTGGATCGGGCCTCCCCCTAAGGCCAATCACCTCACCATAACCACAAGGGCATCGTCCACTTCAACATTAGAAGGGCTGGTGGTTAATGAAGACCTTAGACGAACAGAGCAAGAGAGCTCACATAACATACTGGTTCCTTTTGCATCACTGTTTTCGGATCTGCCTGAGAAGACCACAATGATAGAACACAGAATAGAAACACCAGATGGAGCTATAGTCAAACAACGGTCCTACCGGATACCTGCCGCCAAAAGATCAGCTATACAGAAAGAGGTCCAGGAAATGCTAAAACTAGACGTGATCTGACCCTCCCGTATTGAATTTATTTTGAAAGTTTTATATAGCGCGGACAAGATCCTTGCAGATATCAGAGCGCTTTACAAAGAGAGGTACATGAGGGAGCATAGTTAGACAGATAAATCAATAGGTCAAATAGTACAAATAGGTGGCAACAAAGCCATACATGAGTACAAAATATTACAAATAGGTGGCTACACAGCCAAACATGTGCGTAATAAGACAGTTAATACAAATAATCAAGAGGGTCAAACATGTAGTATAGATCGGTGTAGAGTACTAACAGTGTTCGAGATAGTAGTTCAGGTGTATTTAGCCATGAGGATAGCTTTTACTTCATTTTTAAAGAGTGTGGTGGAAGAGATAAGCCTGGTGTCGGGCGGGAGAGAGTTCCAGATCCTAGGCGCCATTCCTGAGAAGGAGCGCTTATATGTTTTTTCCTTCCGGAATCTTCGAGGTTTCAACAGAAGATTGTTTGTGCCTCTGGTGTTTCTAGCTCCTCCAGAGATTGTCAGTTTCTGAGCGAGGTATCCGGGTGAGTTTAGATGTACCGCCTTGTGTGTCATGCATGCGATTTTCAGATGTATTCTAGCTTCAAAAGGCAGCCAGTTCAGGGATTTCAAGTCAGGGGTAATATGGGAGTGTTTTTTTGACCCAGTGATGAGTCTCGCTGCAGCGTTTAGAGAAGCTCTTAGGGGTGCGGTTGTAGTTGGGGGGAGTCCACAGAGGGCGATGCTGCCGTATTCAATTCGAGGGATGACTGGTGCTTGTACTGCGGTTTGGAAGTCTTTGGCTGGGAGGTAGGGTTTAAGTTTCCTCAGAGTGTTGATCTGGAAGTTTGCTCCCTTTGTTGCCTTGCTGATATGTTGCTGCATGTTCAGATCGGTGTCGAGTGTTATGCCTAGGGATTTTGCTGAGTCCACGATGGTGGGTTGGACATTGAGTGCGGTTAGGTCTTTAAGCCAAATTTGAGTGGTGGAGACCTTCGCTGGAGGTGAGATCAGAAGGAACTCTGTTTTCAGGGCATTGAGTTTGAGATGATTATCGGCAAGCCAGGATTGGGTGCATCTGATCGTTGAGTTCAGGAGCAAGATGTCCTTGGGGGACTGTAATTTGAGATAAAGTTGGGTGTCATCTGCGTACATGTGAAATTGTACATTGGATGCTTGTAGTAGGGTGGTGAGAGGATCCATGACTAGGTTGAACAGAGTTGGGGATAGAGAGGATCCTTGGGGGACACCTAGCGTTACGGGTATTGGCGAGGACATCAGGTTGTTGCTCTTGAATTTCTGTGACCAAGCATGTGTCGTCTGCGACCAAGCAATGGTCGTCATCGATTGTAATGGTGCCCAAAACCGATGGAAGTACGAGATTTTGTATGGACTTTCGCGCACTAAATTCTGTTTATTCCTTCAATGCCTACCCAATACCCCGCATCGACGAACTAATCGAAAAACTCGGAGACGCTCAATACATCAGCACGTTAGACCTGACCAAGGGCTATTGGCAAGTGCCCTTTGGAGAAGAGGACCGGAAAAAGACAGCCTTTGTAACTCTGGATGGCCTATTCGAATTCAATGTTCTCGCCTTTGGGCTGCACGGAGCCCCAGCGACGTTTCAGCGCCTGATGAATGAGATTCTGAGAGAACACCAAACATTCAGCTCGGCCTACCTTGATGACATTATAATATTCAGTACCTCATGGGAAAGTCACCTAAAACATCTGCAGATCATTCTGGGGAGTCTTCAGGAAGCTGGTCTCCATGTGAACTCAAAAAAAATCACATATAGGCTACCAGAAGGTAAAATTCTTGGGCTATGTTCTGGGACATGGAATTATTGAACCCCAGATAGAGAAGATAAGGGCAATAGCTGATACCCCCTTTCCCAAGAGTAAAAAAGAGATGAGGGCCTTTCTAGGATTAATCGGATATTATCAATGCTTCATCCCCTCCTTTTCAGAAATTGCAGCTCCCCTCACAGACACACTAAAGAAAGAGTGCAAACCAATAGCCCATCAGAGCCCTACCCCCGAGATGTGGCAAGTCTTCAACTCCTAAAAAGAGTCATTACCATCAGTCCGGTGTTATCATCCCCAGACTTCACAAGGCCGTTTATCCTCCACACAGACGCATCTGACTATGGGGAGGGGTCCGTTTTGTCACAGGTGTCCCCGGATGGAGTAGAACATCCAATACTTTACATTAGCAGGAAACTCTTCCCCAGGGAGGTGAAGTGCCCGACAACAGAGAAAGAATGTCTTGCAATTAAATGGGCCGTAGATAAATTAAGATATTATCTGGAAGGAAACCGATTCACCCTATACACCGATCATGCTCCACTACAATGGATGAGCCGTAACATCTCCCAAAATCCCCGGGTCCTGAGATGGTTCCTGACACTCCAACCGTTCTCCTTCAAAGTCTGTCATCATAAGGGGGCCGATAACGGTAGTGCTGACTTTCTTTCACGCTTTCCACTCCCCGATGGGGAGATTCCAGGGGGGGTGGTGTGTGATGGGGTGGTGCAGGACAGAGCCGAGACTAACCTAAAACCGACCCCTAAACATGCGAACAGTACCATCTCCCCTAATTTCACACAGCAAGCTGAGACTGGAGGCGTTTGGACCCAGCGGTGTTTTTGCCTGACCAGGAAGAAGAACACTGTTTCTTTAACTGGGCTGAGTTCCAGCAAAGTCATGCCCCCGGGCATGACGCGGAGGCGGATGATGGGGTAAATACCATAAGAGAAGACACACTGGTGTGTTGTACACCCGGAGGAAACGAAGGCGTGAGCGGAGGAGAGAGAGCGAAGGATAGCTTGGAGAGAAGGTGCGGAGAAATATCGCCAGTGGAGACGACCCGAAGAGCAGCGGAGCCAGGAGGCCAACATCAAGGCGCATCGCCCAGCCACACTTCAGGGGAAGTGTGGCTTTCCCAGGTATGTTCTCGTATCGCAGACTGGACAGGTAGAAAGGGTTTTAAACCACCCTGAAACACCACTCGAGCGGACCTGTCACTCCCTTCCCCTAGCACCATCGGCAGCGCGTTATAGCATTTCTTTTTTGCTTTAATGATCTGTGCACGTGTGTTAGTTCCTCGCCCCCTTTACCCTGACACTGTAAATATATCAGACACCCGACTGAAGCAAGTCTATTTTTTTTTTAATGGTTGTAACGACATCCGGACCGGCGCCTAAATC